>NW_023365716.1:274006-289795 GCF_000003815.2 Branchiostoma floridae
TTGTAGTTACAGATAGTGACTGCCGGAAACGTCATCTTGTCTGTGAAGGCCATTTTGACGTCAGTGATGGTGTCATAACTGAAGTACGTCCGGGCCCTACCATTGGGGAAGATAGGGGTGCAACTTAGCAACGGTTACTATGAGTTACACATGACGTCATGGCCAATACGCTGGTTGGAGGAACTTCAAGAGTCAGTCTTTACATTTGCATGGGTTATAGTGTCACGTGACTGTAGCTACTTGTACGAGTTCAAATTTACCAGGCAAATACTTGTTTTAACCAAACAGCATAAAGAAAAATTCAAACAATTTTCACATCATGAATTTCTACGCATCTTAAACACACCGACATGGTGGGTACTAGACTACATGTACGTCACTGTCACGTCAGGGCAAACACCATATAAGGTAGCGTACATCTCTACGGCCATGTAGATGAAGCCTGCGTATGCTCCGAGCATCGCCATGATCCATACTGCACGGATGACGGGGTTCGGGTGGTGAATCTGAGCACGAAGGTAGGTTGGAAGCGAAACGACATTACACATGGAAACGGCTTTTACCAAGCTTTTACCATGTAGCTAGGTGAATTTAGTCACATGTATAGGGGAACGACTTTGGCATGTAGCGAGACGACTTTAGTCACATAGGGAAACGGCTTTTGCCATGTAGCGCAGCGACTTAAGTCACATATACAGGGTAATGTCTTTTGTCATTTAGCGAAGTAACTTAAGTCACATGTATAGGGAAACGACCGTCATTTAGCAATACCACGTGTTATGTAGCGAAACGACTTCTTCCATGCATGTATATGATTATATATATATATAGAGAGAGAGAGGGAGAGAGAGAGATAAATGAATATACATGCGCCAAATTAAAACGATATCTGTGATTTAGCGACATGACATCCGTCATGTAGCGAAACGACTTCTGTCATGTGGCGAAGCACCAACACAGCTCGAGATCCGTGCTCCTAGACTTACCCTGTTGAAGCCATGCAGACTCGTGTTGTCTATAAACTCCCGCTCAGGAGTCTTCTCATCTGCCGGAAGCATCATGGAAAGCGCCTACAAGGGTGGAAAATGAGGTATTCTTTATGAATTTTAAAAGACTAGTACTAGTCACACACAACTCTTATCTCATTTATGCCCTAGTCTAACTATTTGACAGTTGGGCTAGCACAGAATATCTGTCAACCAGTTTTATGCTTTTCTGTTTTTCTTAGTATTTCACTGTCGTCCTGTATAATTATCCATTCTCTTATATTATCATCCCAGTGAGTGATTCAACCTATATGCAACATGGTAGTAGATGATAATACATAGGAGACAAAGTTAACATGAATGGTTTGTGTCAGAAAGAATACATTATGTTATTTGTCCGCGCTTATAAAGGGTCATGTTAAGAACTTAAGTCGCTTAGACTTAGAGAAAGGAAGAAAAGAAGTCAGTAACAGGAGACGCCCCAGTCCGTCGCCAAGGCAACGTCACCTGACGTCAGGCCCGGTGACAGTTCTGGGACAGAGTTACCAAGTGTGCTGAAAGCCAACACCGGTGACGTCACACACAAAAGGTGCCGCTTACAGCCAGGTATTCTTAAGTGTGCCGTGATATGGTCTAGTGGGTTACAATACTGCCTTCTTAGCCTTCTAAGCAGGCTCTACTAGTCTGGCTTATAGGGGGCTTTTAATGTTGTTTTTTCTGATGGCTTGTGATTTATTATTGTACGGAGGAGCCCCACCAGAGGCAAAATACATTTAGAACGGATTTGTCATCAATAACACACATCATAACCCCTAAAGACTGTGTCGAGGTATTCTTGAGAAAGTATCGATAACACCGCTTTTTTTAAGCCTGCGTCACAAGTCAAGCGAACGCCGGCCGAATTTGCAGATCGGCTGGAGCTCGCCGAATTTTAAAATCGTCCAAGCGACAACCATATTTTTCGCTGAAATTCCACCCCGTCACAAATTTTACTCGGTTCGGTGTGTCATTCCGGAAAGTTTAAGTTGTTGTCTTTCTTGCCTTTTTGGTACACAGTTGACACGGGGAGGTTCGAATCTCAACAAATGTGACGGGGGCTTAAACAATGTGGCGGAAGTGGGGTATAGAGCAGGACTATGATAGTTGACGTTACTCCATGCGGTGGTGTGCGATACAGATACAGTTTCGCTACGACTAGTGACTGTCTAGTATATTGTATAGTCAAGCGATTCATGTACAGCTACGAAGATTAGTTACGTGCATTGTACTTGTTCAGCGAAACGTGCATTGGATAAGATAAGTGTAAAATCGTCTCACTGATGATACCACCGCCATGATCGCCTCATTATTGAACTGCCACAATATAAAATATTTTAAAAAACTGACTCCACCCAGCTTCAGGTGCATTTGGTTGGCTTGCTTTGTCAGATGTAATGTTTTAGGTGTGCTGGGGATTGACTTATTGTGTAATTTTTTTATTCGAATCTAAGCTTCGAGGAAGTTTATTAGACTGGGTGACTAGTAGCGTCAGTCCAGAGATTAATCTCAGCCCCTTTACTAACTCAGTCCAATGCATGACTTATGTCCTGTCACCAAAAAGTTTGATTTTCAAAACAAATCCTGGACTGTATTTAGAATATCCTAAAATATCGCGAACTTGTCTCATCATGTGCATCGTTTCGCCTCCGAAGTGGCGCTACATGTCCTTTTCCGTAGTGTGTTATGAGCTTGATTCCACGTATCATTTACAATGCGGTTCAGATTTTACGTAGAGCGTAATCGATGCTTTCTAAATACTATGTTGCTGGCACCTAAATTAAGTGTAAATTAAAGCGAGCTTACCGATATTTACGTAATTTAAGATATAAATTGAGTTTACTAAACTTACGGTACTACAAGCAAATAAACATAGACTCTTTATACCCCTGTCACGTTATCCACGAGTTTCGGGTGTATCGATGGAAGATCGGCCATATTTAAGATCGTCAGAGGGTTGCGCGTATTTTTCACATGAAAACCGTCCCTGTCACATATAAGCCATACTTTGTACCTTGTGCAATTGTTGTGCAATAAAGTTTTTATTATAAGCGAGGCTTGGGCGATTGTCGCAGCATCGTCGTCTGATAGATTTTCGCCAAATGTGACAGGGGTATTACCAACATCAATCAATCATGCATGTAACAATCAAAACAACATGACTTACATGATTGGGACTTGTCATTTAGAGTGTTGTCATGTTGAACGCTAAGAGGGCTAGGATGCCTTCGTTAGGTTATAAGGAAACCACCGCAGACAAAGCAAAGCATTTCACTAGGAGTTACCCACCCCAAGACCCGGGAAGACCAGGTCGGCAAAACACAGGTCTTTAGTTTAAAGGTAGCAGAGTCTGGGACCTAGACCGTACAACATGGAGGCACATGCGAAGGTGGAGGGGGTCAATTTCTGGGCTTAGCGGTTCCTTTTAACTTGTGATTTTGCTAGTGACTAGTTTGCTAGTAACAATGACATGATAATTTAGCTGGCCTCAATTCTTGCATGAGTCTTAGGCACTGAATAATGTAAAAATCAGTAACAGACCAGTTCATAATTTTCTTTACCTTTGGAAAAGGATTGAAAAGAAAACAAACATTTTTCTGTGTAAAACAAAGTGCTGAAGACAAATCTAGCGTAAGAAAAAACGACTGAAATACCTTCAAGTTGCTTGTTGGAGACAGTTCAGACCTTGTTCGTTCCTCCACAATCACAAACGTGCAAGTTCTTCAACCACAACGTCTTTTCCTCACCCTCGAGACACCTTGACTCCTTGGCGTGTCTTCAAGACGTTAGGCCACCTGCAGAAGGAATCATCAGACCGTGACCGGACCACAAAAGTACGACCTATCACATTTTCCGAGCGTTTTGTGTGGCCGAGCGGAACACCGAAAGGTCGTAAAAAGGGCTATCATCAGATCCATGTAAGAGATAGCTGTGGAACTGAAGCGCTGTTATAGTACCTGTGAATCTAACACCGCGAAGTTGTCATGACAGATACGGGCGATTGTTTGTAAACGGCTTGCCTTTATTTTTTTTCGTATCGCCTTGCCCCAAGATGCAAACAAACACTACATAGAACAACAAAAAGGTGAAACACAGTAGCCCCATACTCTTTTAATAGTCGTAGGCGCAGTGTGTTGTTTTCAATTGTGTCTGGGGCATAGTTTTTGGAAATAAAGCCCAACCATCGAGCTCTCCTTCCATCACCTTTTTGGTCCAAACCGGTGCCCATTTTTGTGGAGTAAAAGGTGCATACAAACACTACATAGACCAACAAGAACGCAGTGGTACTGAAGACTTTTATAGCCCTTGGGGTAGTGGGTTGTAATCAATTGTGTTTTGGACATAGTTTTGAAAGGTGGAGCCCAATCGTCTCCTTTTACAGCCTTTAATTCTCCAGCCGAAGTCGGGTACCCATTTTTACACCTGGGTGGAGTGAGGAAAACCATGTGAAGTGCATTTTCCAAGCGTGAGACAACAGATACTGACGATTGTTTGTAAAGGGTCTGGCTTTGTTCCTGAGCGTATCGCCTGGCCTGGAGTTGTATACAAACACCACATAGAACAACGAACCCTCAACAAAACGTTTACATAATGTGCTTTTGTCAAGTCATGCCCGAATGCAATGAAACAAGCAGGCAATAACAGTGAAAAAAGGTAAAAACATGTCTACTATAGATAACTATATGATGTTTCTATATATATTTGACTTTTCCTTTAGAGGCATTTGCTAACGAATAGCCGCTTGTTTTTAACCTTATGTGGGCCTTGTGATTTTTAGACTAGTGATTGATGTAGAAAGATGAAAAAAACCGTTTTGTCCAGCCCTCTATGAGGCAAGGTACTACCAGAAAGACACACACAACACTGAATAAGGCGTACTATGTCTAAGCCGGAGACTAGCAGAATCTGCTTGGACATGAAGTAAAATCAACCTCAAAGGCAGTAGAGCAAATGTATGTTGTGAAAACTATCAATACGACCACCCTTGGGATGAATACTGTATCTAGTCTATGTGGAGAGGTTATCACTACAATGGTCTTATACTTGCGTCAACGAGAGAAATTCTATCTTTAAGTTAAAAACCACCAAATAAATGATCAATGGCCATATAGTCCTTATGTAGAGGTGGTCACTTGTATGGGTTTGACTCTGTTTAAGAGGGCCTTTATAGTAATGACATTAGCCACTCTGATAATCCGGCCCTCGATATAATCCGGTTAGAAGGCAACTAACACTAAGAAGGCACTAAAGCCACCATTCTATACACTACGGCATGTTTGTTTGTAAACTGACTTAGTATTGTTCTTTTTGAGGATCATCTTGCCTCTAAATCGTTACAAAAATTATCACGACAAACAAGCTGTGATACTTTACATGAACAGTAAACAAAACCTCCACAAACAGGCAAGATGGTGGACGCGACACGGGTGACGCGGTTTATCGCAACTTGAACACAAACTTCGCTAACCGAAGACTTCTTGTGTTTATCAGCGTCTTAAATAAGACCCGACGTACCTGTGGTCTCATTCGTAGAGACGTTAGTCAGCCTGATAAGACGGAGGGTCATGCTTCATGGTGACCTTGAGGACCTCCACGCGGTCTTCACCAGACTACTTCACTCTTAATGTGGTTGTCAGCAGTTTTTATAGTCTCCACAACAGGCGTATCGGAGTCGTTTAAATTTTACAACTTTGTCATCCTTTTAAACCAACTTATTTACCACGTTCTTGTTGCTCCCGAGTACTGGCATGCTATTGTTCTACATTATCATCTTCATAATTTTGTCAGTATTAAGACATTTTGTTTTTTATGCGGTATTGCGGTATCTAATAAGTCATTAACTTGGGTGAGATCTTTTTTGGCTTTGTCAAAATGCTAAAAGGAGACAAGTGTCATCTTTTGCTTTCATAAATATGGCTGACACTTGGTAATCCTACAAAGCAAGTAGCTACCCCCAAAATAGAATTTATTTAAAAAAAAAATAGAATAAGAATTGACAGTACGATGAAAACTCCAAGACGCCTGGCGTGGAGACTAACACTACTTGTGTGTCAGTGATGTTGTCTCACTGCTAACAGTGTCTAACGGTTACTGTAAATATGTCACAGGTTACCAGGTAGTGGTATGGGCTTAGGCCAGAACAAATCATTTCATAGGTTCTCTGACATGTCACAGTGAAAATGAACCAACAGGTTAGCATAAGAAAGAGAGAGCTGGTATCATATGACTACTGTAAATGCAGAAATGTTCGCGGTTTTCGCGCTGCAACTTAAAACCACTGCGAACATCTTTTCCATAGAAGTAAGAGGCTACAGTGCATGGTGCTACCGCGAACTTAAATCCACCTCGAACAGTCCTTTTCCCGCTACCGCGAAATTAAATCCCCGCGAAATGCATTTACAGTATATCTACTCTGTGATGAAACTGTGTGGAAGGTACGTTGTCCATATGCATCTTCCAAAGCAGTTTTATATAACAAGCCAGATAACCACTTCGAAACGGCTAACTTAAGACTGCAAAAACGTTTACATACTAAACGATGAAAGACTCACAGACGTAAAAATCTTGATACAATCAAATGAGGGTACTCCTTTGTTACGATCTATTTTCTAATTGATTTTTTATGCATTCGAAGAGATGCCCAATCTTCTTACTTAAGTCGTCCAACCCCTTTATATATGAAAATGTTGGACAATTCATCTTCCACTGCTTACGGAAAAGAAGTCAAACCCATCAAATAGCTTAGGTGGAAATAGATTTAGTTTAGACGTTATTCCCTTTTGATTTATCTATGAATATCATTTCCCTTCTTTGTTAATTATGTTTATGTATACCACTACTACTTTACTTTGTATGCAATTAGCCCTCGGGCATGAATTTGCAATAAAGATTATTATTATATCTAAAAATATGTTCAAATCTGCATTGGGCATCGGATCTCTGTAAAAAAAATGGCCAAAACCAGGTAATTACTTTGAAGTGGCTGTCAGCGCGTTCCGCTACAACCTGTCGGTCGAATCGGACACATATTGACACAACAAACTAATTATAACAAAAGAAGTGAAACAAATATCGTCAGGCTTGAATGAAGAACACGGGAGCATGGCGTATCGCATGTCTTATGTCGTCACCAAGACGTACGGTGCGACAGGTGGCAGTTTGTTCTTTAAGGAGGCCTTTATAAGACGCAGAGACGGTGGATATACTCTCGCTAAGACTGACGCGGAACTTGGTCAACAGCAAAAATTAGGATACTTGCCCTGTAAAGTCAGGTGAGTCTGAGTGTCCTTATTTCATATTTTTATCTTTTTTATCTAAGGCGTCTAGAACTGGAATTTGACATGTAGGTGTTTGTTCTTTAAGAAGGCCCTTTCTAAGACGCAGAGACGGCAAATTTACTCTCGCTAAGACTGTCACTCCTTGGTCAACAATTGAAAAAGTGTACAGTTGCCTCGCAAGGCCGTTTTACTGTAGGTGGTTTTTCATTCATTTAATAGTACACTTAGGGCCCGTTCACATACGTCCAGAAAGCGTCGTATACCCCTGTCACATTATCCACGATCTTCGGGCGTATCGATGGAAGATCGGCCATATTTAAGGTCGACAGAGGGTTACGCGTATTTTTTACATGAAAACTGCCCCTGTCACATAGGATCTATCTGACATGCGGTGTAGCCCAAGGTACTATCTTAGGTCCAATCATTTTCATGGCTTTGATCGACGGGGCAATTCGGGATGTACTTGACCGTTGGAAGTACGTTGATGATATGAATCTTGCACAAATGTGGTCTATCCGTCAACCCTGCACTCTTCAACTAACTTTGAACGACCTGACCGACTGGGTTAACGAGCACAGAATGAAATTAAACCCAAAGAAATGCAAAGTCCTACATGTTTGCTTTGCGAAGTCACCCCAACTACCGGAACCACTCACTCTGGAAGGTCATGCTCTAGAAACCGCGGTATCCGTCAAAGTCGTCGGTGTGACGGTTCAAAACGACCTGAGGTGGAACATTCACGTCAACAACATGACCTCAAGTGCAAACAGGAAACTGTATTTACTGCGCAGACTCAAACGTTTCGGTGTGTCGGTCGCCGATCTGACAACAGTGTTCACAGCATACATCCGTCCGGCACTGGAGTACGCGACCCCTGTATGGCACTCCTCCCTCACTGTGAAACAAACCGCTAGCCTGGAACGCATCCAGAAGAGGGCTTGCAAGATCATTCTTGGGTCATGTTACCACAGCTACGAGTCAGCAATGGAGACTTTGAACCTCACCACCTTGTCGGATCGACGGGTCAGCATTTGTCGTTCATTCGCCATGTCACTGTTAAACTCCGAGTTCCGGAACTGGCTACCTCCCCTTCGGCAAGACATTTCTGGACGACAAACCCGAAACTCGCACAAACTGGATACCCCATTGTGTCGTCGAACACGTTATAAGAACTCACCAATCCCATACATGGTTGGACTTTTAAACTCTTAACGGTTCCTTGAAACCGATATTCTCACCTGGTCTCCGCTCATATTGTCTTTGTATTTTGATGTGTTCAGAGATTACCTGTAATCGATTCAGTTATTTTAATGTTTACAGATGTAATGTAACAGATAAAGAACACAGATGCCGTAAGACGTACCTGGCACTTAAAAGAAATCAGTGTTAGAATATTTTAATGGCTTATATTCTTATATGGATTAATGCCCTATATTGTTTTTAATGCAGTGCAGTGAAGTTGTGAAGTTCAGAACAATTCAGGATGTTACATCCTGCGAGTCTGTTCAATTTGAATAAACTTGAAACTTGAAACATATAAGCCATACTTTGTACCTTGTACAATTGTTGTGCAATAAAGTTATTATTATAAGCGAGGTTCGGGCGATTGCCGCAGACTCGTCGTCCGATCAATTGTCGCGCAATGTGACAGGGGTAGTACAATAGCAATCTGAGCCATGCTGGAGTACGTACATGTATGTCCTGTCAAATGCAGCCGTGTTATGACGGAAAAGGCTATTGTCGGCGGCTGGTTGATTAGATCCGTTGATGTTCACAAACGTCATTGTCTGATGCGTGCCAGCTGCAGACATGCACAGGTCTCGCCAGGTTTCTCTTAGCGCAGACCCTCCAGTCAAATATGCTGCCCCAAACCCAGATTTGTTTATTCACTTTTTTAAAGCTTCAAAAGCTTGATAAAAGCCATCAAAATCGCACAGAAAATCTACAAAGAATGTGACCGTCAAGAAGGAAATTATTCATACCCGAAAATCATTAATCTCCTTTTTAATTAAATTTTCCCCCAGAAATTAACAGTACCTCCTCCCTCATCCCAGTCGCACCGCCCAAACTTGAAAATGTAACAAAACGCTTCGCTACAAATCAAACATGACCAGTGGTGTCATTTTACAGAACAATCTTGTTCATAGTGTGTATGGTTTGGTCTTGAAGTTGAATGATGCACATGGTAGAATACACTAAGAGGTTTTGCGATCTGATAACGATACAATAAGATGTATGACTGGGGGCTTTCACACCTTTGCGCAGTGCATGATGGGACGCTAAACACGAAAGGGTGCCAGCTATTCAGGTTAGTCGTCCTTAAATGCATGACGTTACTTCAAGTGGTAGTGTGAGACGGAGTGTTCAGGTGCCCCTTAACGACTTAAGGAACCGACAACACCTTAAGGTGGTCTGCAGAAGTAGAAGATAAAGGTTACCCTTTCACATCTAAGCTTAAGGTAAGTAGTGAGGATGTTTCTTTTTTTTCTAAGAGTCACAGAAGAACATTACGGGTTCTATGTTTCTGTGTTTCATTGACAGGTTGCTTCGGTTACTTGTTAGGGTTTCCGTGTGTGTGTATGTAAGGGGGGGGGGGGTAATTTTTCAGTGAGTAGTTTTACAGACAAACTATCCCGGTGACTACTAGTTATGCTCGGGTCAGTCAGTCAGTCAGTGAGATTTGAACATTTAGGCGTTTTCTGCTTCCTTACCTGACAACGTAGCCTGCCCCAGATTTTTTATTGTTTTTTAAAGAGTGAGGGTTTGCATGGGGGATCCCAACAATGTTTTACATTGAATTCAGAAGAACACCATGCTTATCATGCTAAAATCAAGGAAGACAATTTTCTAAAAAATTATACACAAATTTTGGTCTCGCTATGAGTAACGTGAATAAGATGGCTTTCCCTGCGAATTACGGGAAATGAAAACAGAGTTGTGTCTTACAACCATGGAAACCCTTAATAGTGGATATTCCGGTTGAACGGTGGAAGTATTTTACAAAAAGGTTACGCTATTAGCCGGGTCGTTGTTCTGACACAAAAGGCGTTGGTGCACCCAGGAAAATCGAATTATGGTTCCCTTTGTCGCATCGAAGAAGCTTACAACATGTAGCAAACATAGTTGTGTATTTTAGTCAAATGATAACACGTTTACCGGAAATTCTTGCCCGAAGGCTAATGACAAGTGATACGAAAAACATTTTATTCATAACATCTTGTTCTTAATTGTATGTTCAATGTAATTGGAATGCTAACTCTAAATGTTCACTTGCAGAAAAGAAGTTTGATGTGTTAAACGTAAAAAAAAATCATTCATAAATGTATGGGATCTACTGTTAACCCTTAAGCTCACCTCCCAAAAAGGGCATTTTTTCCTTTGTATTGACGGAAATTGTGAGAATGCTCTGATGACCTACAAATCTCTTTATTTACCAGAATAAGCCTTCACTAATCCCTTGACAAATTGGCTTTATGCTTCTCTGTAGATTTTTTAGAGTATACGATATCTATAGTGTTGAACCTATATACGGGGTCAATCCATGCGAACCATAGACGTATTGGCAATATAGAAACAGTCCATCTGTTTGCATGGAAATTAGTGTTTCCTTTAAATATAATTTTATCACATTAAATATAATGTTATCATATTTTCGGTGACTTGTTTTTCATAAGGTACGAATTGTTACCGCGAGAAGGTCCATACTGGGTTTATGTTATGATAAAACAGAATTTTACTGTGCTACTTCCCGTTTTGTGCGTTGTCTCTTAAAGTGTTAGATGCGAAATACAGAAATAAGACGGAAAAAGATCATTTGACTTCAGTTTTATATAAAGTGTGAGGTGAACCTCCTTGTAAATAGCAAACAAACAAAAAAAGGTTCGTGAAGATTCATTATGCTATTCCATGCTATGCCGGGCAAGTCCTGTTATGCTATTCCATCTTCACATAAGACTCTTAAGATCGGCTTTCTAGAAGCATTTCTTGCTTTATAAGACTCGGGAATGGGGAACCACTTTAGCAATAATCCTTGTCATTCTAGATACGTACAAAAGGTACGAAAACATCTCCTCTGTTGGCAGATTATGGCTTCCCTTTATGCAGGATATAATAGGAGATATTTGGTGGGACTAGAAATTGGGTCATCTGCTGTTCGGTATTGTGTCGGGGAGGAAGGGAGTGAAGGATTTTGCGTTACGTAAACAAAACTACAACATTCTTCACTTATCAACTGTTGATGAAGATGCACACACAAAAGGCACAACGAAGTTGGTACGTAAAAAGGTATAACGAACCTACCCTGACAAAGGTTAATGCCACATATCCAAACCGGGACCAAGCCGAGCTGTTTGTGGAAACGAAAAATAGAGAGGTATACGTAACAATATACACAAATAATATGCCCACGATTATTTTCTTCACGTCTCGTGTTGTTTACTGCCATTTATATTGTGTTCCCGAAAGCTTTCGGGCCCCTGTTTGCAAATGTGGCTACAAGATTAGATGTGAATTACAAGATTAGAATCAAATGGATACTCATGATTTAAGTTGTTGTTCAGGACTGGCGTCTTACTCCCAACCATGGTCTGGAGAAGGTTTGAAGGCCATGGTCGGCCAAGTGTAACAGGGGCTTCCATCCATCAAATTATGAATTAATTTTCTCCCCCTCCCCTCACCCCCAATATCATACCGATCAGAACAGTGCTACGACAGTATGACGCCCTTCCTTTTAATTTCTCATTTCATTGATAGATGGAGCAAGTAACTAATTACTTCGGCAATCAAGTGATTGATTACGTACCAGTAACACCGCACGTTACTAACAAGTATCTCTGTAATATAGTCTATAGACATATACTCTATGCCTTTTATAATTTAGTCTCGTTTGTAACATACACGTGTGTCTTACATTTCATCCTCCGGCGCGGTTTGCACACACAGAGAAACAGTCTGTTTACTCAGGACTTATCGCTACTGCATGCGGAAAGCCCAAGTACTAATAGCCGTGGAGAAGTCGCCCACACAGAGCAACCGTTAGGGCTACGTCCGAAACGGAATTTCTCAACGACCAATCTTGTGTAGATGGCATTGCTGCCACTACGGCCGGTGAGGCTATTGGACCGGTGAGGGGTGAGGGTGATGTGAATCTTGTATCCCAAATGCCGATTTTTGTAAGAAAACATTCTTCTATAACTTACCTGTCTTGAATGAAGAAAGGTGAATTTGACAAAATCATCCAGAGAAGGAGCGACGGTTAGAATTCGCTCTGAGAATTTCAGATCCCGATATATGAAGTCTGACAAAGGTATCTGGCAAGAAAAGTGCATGTCAGTAAGTCAGTTGCAGTACGATTGCTGTCTTAAGTTCTGTACGCGAACCGATAACTTATTTGTAAGAGCGGAATGTTCCCAGTTGGTTGAACTTGAAGGAGCTGTGCGAAACGACTTTTATTCGAGCTGCAAGTCGCTTTCTTTGAGCTGAAATCGGATGTAGATACGGTTGCGTTTATTTTAGTTTTGCTCGGTCGGGAAGCGACGGGTCGGTTGGTGTGAGCGGCGCGCTTTTACCGGCAACTGAACCATGGTACATCGACTGCTCGCTGAGTAACAGTGTACTGGCAGGTTTCGCCATGCCAAACTGGGCATACTGACGATCTCAGAACTTCAGCGCTACGGTCACACTTCCAAACCAGGACCCAACCGGGCAGCTTTTGGGAACGAATAGTACTATATAACAGACAAAAATGGATTTAAAAAGTATAGATATTAGTCATCAGCGTTATTTGTGTATGTCCGTTGATATGTCAATTTTCCCGGTCGTTCAAGCCTAGATTAGGGGAGGTGACTTTAGCATAACATGACTGCACCACGTACCGTGAGGGTTGCTTAGGTCGTCAAGCATTAAAGATGCCAATAGCTACATCCACTAGAAGGCGATCGCTGAGAGACCAAAATCTAATTTGTTTCTGTGTGACTAATTATTTCAGAATTAAAATTTGACGCAAGCTGAAACCTATGATTTAAAGTACAAGAAAACACTTGACACGTATTTTGAATCGTGCTTTATTTATGACATCAATTTAGCGCGATCTGCAAACTTCAAGACCCTCTTCATCAATGCAACGTATTCCGACTTCTCCATTGGTTCTTTCGGATTTTTCTGCACTTCAACTTTTAGTTGTGCGCTCTTTCTTTGAACTATCCTTCAAATGGATAAACAAAAAAGGCAGCAAACTATAAAATGCTCGGAGAGTCAGTGTAACGAAGTCCGACCTTACCCTGTAGTGATTACACCCTCGACCGAGCCGACACCACGGACCAGCGCCCGCCTTTGTCCCCCATGTTTACCCAGCAGCGCTCCCGTGACCAGTGCTTAGCGATGATGTCTCGGGCTCTTGACTCCCGAGGAACGTGTTCTCTCTATGGTCGGACTCAACCCGTCATGCCTGGTGTTTGTTCACGGTACTCTCCAAGCAGATGTTCAGTTCCAGTTGCGGCCAATATGAAGTGTTTTAAAAGCGTTTTTGTCTGTCAAAAGAAAACCCGCCCCCCAAAAAAACCGTTACGAAATACTGTAAATGCAGAAATGTTCGCGATGGATTAATGTTCGCGGTTTTTGCGGTCACCACTTCACCGCGAACTTAAAACCACCGCG
This sequence comes from Branchiostoma floridae, assembly GCF_000003815.2. Lineage (NCBI taxonomy): Eukaryota > Metazoa > Chordata > Leptocardii > Amphioxiformes > Branchiostomatidae > Branchiostoma > Branchiostoma floridae. Next base: position 287,961 of record NW_023365716.1, read on the forward strand.
AACATTTTTGTATTATGGTATTAGACTGCAGTCTATGGTGTTACCGCGAACTTAAACCCACCGCGAAAATTCCTTTTTCCCGCTATCGCGAAATCAAATCCCCGCCAACTTAAATGCAGTTATAGTCCGACAAAAACGGCTAAAACACGACAAATACAAGTGGAATGCTCATGGATGAAGAAAACTCATCACGTGTTGCAAGGAACATGTTCTCTCTACGGTCGAGTTAGAAGCGTCATGCTGGAGATCACATGAAACGCTCAAACTATCCCCTCCCCTCCTGCTCCCTTTCAATGCAACAGCTTAAAAAAAACACTGATAGCTACAGCAATGACATAGCCAGAGTTTGAAGCAGCTAGCTTTAGTTTAACAGAAATGTTTTATTGCAAATTCAGGCCCATGGGGCTTATTGCAAGTGAACAAAATGAAACACGTGGAATGATTGAAAACGGGGAAATAATCTAAATTCTAACATACAAAGATTAACTGATTGTTTGTGCATACAGGATATCGAGTACGATTCTAAAACCTACATTACTATTGCGGGGTTTAGTTTCCAAGCGAATAATCTACCCTCTGTCCCGTTCCAGGCCAGGTTCCAGTGAGTCAGCATGTCGGCCGCGGAGACGAAAGAACCGGTGGATCTGGAGGAAGATTTCGCCTCCTCCACCTCCTTACACGGCTTCAACAGGGTGAGGTTCAGGTCCATGTGTTGTAATAATCTCCAAACAGATCCTACGGTAACATAAGACAGTATCAAAAGCTGGCAGAGGAGTGAAGCCGGCTTAAGAGTGTGTTTTGCTACATGGAAAATGGACGCCTCTTGGCTGACTACACTCCTTGGCCAGTTTCGTACTATCTTATGCCATTGTAGGATCTGCTTGGAGATTAGTCCTGTAAGGCCCCAGGCGGCGATCGCTAAAGGCAACGTCACATTTCCAGGACCCGGCCGGGTTCGTTTTTGTGAAAACGAAAAAAAAAGAAATGTATACGTAAAAATATGCACAAATAATTCCCACGACTATTCTCTTTCAATTTTTTGTCTTTTATATCTCTCTTTTCGTTCCCGAAATCTGCCCGGCCGGGCCCTTGTTTAGAAATGTGACGTGAGCCTAAGTAACCTTACAGTTTATTTTGTACATAAAAAGAACAACAATAAAGTAAAGAAAATTTATTAGAAGTGCAGGAGAAGGGACTCTTCTCCATTTAACTAATCTTAATACTAACCAAAATAAAAGTGTAGTAAATACAACATGAATAAAAAAAACAGCAACAATTGATAAATATTAACCTGTAATCAGAAATGTACATATTTTCATCCATACCTCTGTAGTATTAGGTAATATAACACTGTTGCTTGATAACTCTACCCACAGGCCATGGTCGCCCCGAACCGTTTCCTGCGGTACATGTGGATCCTCGCCATCCTGGCTTCCAACGGCGCCTTCGCCTACATGTTCGTCGCCATGTAAGTGTTGCAGACATCTTATTGTTTTTCAATACTGTATTTCACATTTCTAAAAGGAAGCAAGAGTTTAAAGATATCATACACTCCATATCGGCCAATAACATTGTGAAATTCTTCATTTTCCACATCTTGTGTACGCCTGGAATCCAGCCGTGTTGTGCTCTGGTCGCTCTGCTTCCTGCCAACACGTCTGGCCTTCGTTAGGATTGGAACAATCGGCCCTTACGTCACTAATGAGTCGAAAGATAGAAGTAGTGTTCCGTTCGATTACAAACAGTAAACATGATTGTTTGTGTTCGATTTCCACCTTGGTGGTGCTAACAGCCAATCAGAAATCGCGCACATAAAGTGTGCGAATATTGAAATG
>NW_023365716.1:291226-331936 GCF_000003815.2 Branchiostoma floridae
AGGCTACATCTTGTGCCCCTTGGGATGACTTTCCTCACTCCAGCAAGGTGTAAAGATGGGTACCTGACTTCACTTGGGGAGGTACAAAAAGGCAGTGGAAGGAGAGGGATGGGCTCCGTCTTCCAATACCGAGGCCTAGACACAGTGGATAACAACCCACTGCCCCTCTGGCCTAAAAAGAATAACTATGTGACCATCCTCACCTCGCGTAATTCCATGGACTTGATTCCCTGTTATTCCAGGCTTCAGGACTACTTCCAGTACAACACCATCACGGACATGACGTTAGAGTTCGCTGATGAGGTCACATTCCCGGCAGTCAGCATCTGTAACTTTAACAGGTGGGGCTATTCACATACACACACAGACACACGCACGCACACACGCGCACACACTCACACATACACACACCTTCCCGGCAGTCAGCATATGTAACTTGAACAGGTGGGAACACTTAGATTCTTCAGCATCTTCACTGTAGTGTTTTAGACATTTACTTTTGGAGTTTCGTCATATCTTTGTGTTTGTGTGTTATATCATGTGCGCGCGCGTGCGCGTGTATGTGAGTGGTGTGTGTATTTGTGTGTGTGTGTGTGTGTTTGTGCTTGTGTTTGTGTGTTTGTGTGTGTGTATATGTGTTTGTGTGTGTTTGTGTGTGTGTGTGTGTGTGTGTGTATGTGTGATGTGTGTGTGTGTGTGTGTGTGTGTGTGCATGCGGTTGTGTTTGTGTGTGTGTGTGTGCATGCATGCGGTTGTGTTTGTGTGACGGTGTGTGTATTTGTGTGTGCGTACTGTGTGTGGGGGAGGCGTGTGTGTACGTACGTATCTGTGTGTGTGCTTGCGTGTGAGTACTACATGTTTCAGGTGCCTCTAACTAGAGCACCTGCCCTACTCTAACCTCTAACCTTCAACTGCAGAGTGGACCTGGACAAGGCGACCATGGCGGAGTTAGAGTATCTCTCCCCCATGCTGTACGGCAGCTCCATGGACGAGACCGCGCTGCGTGACTTTCTTGACCTGCCCGCTGTCAACGGCACTGGGACCTCCACCACGACTACCCCGAGCACGGTTAGCATGGAAATACGTATCCTATAGCAAAAGAGATAGCCTGAGGGTGGAGTGTTCTCCGTACGTTTGAACCATCCCAAAGCTTCCACAAATAGTACACTTTGCTACTCTCCATCCAGAAACCAGGCTCCAGCTGTTTTTGTACGTTTTTTTTGGCGTTTTTATTGGGCTTTCTACTTTTTTCACTTTTCTTGATGTCTCCCCGCCTATATGCACGATATTCACTCAGAACTTTTGGGGAGCCACCTTGGCCGAGCGGCAAAGTAGCTAAAATCTATCAAGGCTTTAATTATGTTGTTTTCCTATCAAGGCTTTATTTTCTACTTCCTTTCCTCGTCAAGTGCCCATTAACCCAGGATCTATAGTTAGCTCTTACTAGTTTTAGACCAGAGTAGATACCTTTGATATAGTTTTTAATTTGTCTGAATCTCTCATGTAACCTGCAATTAGCCCACGGGCTAGAATTTGCAATAAACTTTATTAAAGTCCTCTGTTTTCCTCCCTCAGAGTTATAACGTAGCGGACATCATCAGACAGAGAGGGTTCCACATGGCATGGCCCAGAATGGTCTATTGCGCTTTCAAGGGGCAGCTCTGCAACTCCGAGGTACATCTTGGTTTGTTTTTGTTTTAAGTTGAAAAGATAAGTGGATTTTATGCAATGAACAGTGCTGTGGGATCACGTAGCGCAGCGGCAGTGTGTTTGCCTCGTGACCGGGAGGTGGCGGGTTCGAAATGAGGCTGTTTACTTGGTGTGCAATACAAACAAACAAACAAACAAACAAACAAACATTCAAGCTTCTTTCAGTTCCAGTTGTCTATTTTCTGTCTCTGTATGTGTAGTTTTGTGACATGCAATAAAAAAAAATGTTGAAAAAAAAATGTTATTTTCCCCCTCAGAATTTCACGCATTCCTTCAGCGTGTACGGGAACTGCTACACGTTTAACGGGGACCGGACCAGTCCATTCAAGCAGACGGCAGAGGGGACGGGATTCCCCAGCAGCAACGGCCTACATTTGGTTCTAGACGTCATGGACGTATGTTTCTTTTGTTTTGTTTGTTTGTTTTTGACTACGTATCATCTTTAAAGCTAAGGGCACAACCCAATGCTAAGGGCAATCGTTTAGGATCCGTAATAAAGTGGTAAGAACCGACTTCGTACGAATTCGTAGAGAATGCGATGGATTTTGGAGCACGCAGACACGACGTAGAACGTTACGTGCAGGTAAAACTTTGTGTGCCATCGGGCTGCAGATTCGCCCCCGTACGTGCCAGTACGGGCGCCGTGCCTGCCCTGTACAGCCTGAACGTTTTTAGAAAAACGTGGCGGACGTGGCCTCCCCATAAAACGTAGGGACAAACACAACTGTGGAAATTACACAAATTTCTGATGGTCATAGATTTCACCCGAACATGTGGCTGTCTTGAGTCGTCTAGACGGCGGCCGATACGGACTTAAAAATCACCTTGATAAATTTCTACCGCAAATGTCTAACTCAGGTTCCGCCTTGTCACCTTTATAGAAAAGTTACTTAGATCTCGACGGGGAACGTAAAGTTATCTTTGATTCATTGCTGACGTCACAAGCTAGAAGCACAAGCTGAGCCTAACAAGGGCAAAGGAGGAGAAAGTAATGTCGTCTCCTCTGATGGTTCCTCTTCTTCGCTGCCTGGCATGTTGTTCAGCTATCTTTAAGACGTTAGACTTTAAAACGTAGAAACTTTAAGACGTAAGACTTTAAGACGTATGCCTTTAAGATGTAGAAACTTTAAGACATAGAAACGTTATGACGTAAGACTTTAAGATGAAGAAACTTTAAGACGTAAGAATTTAAGACTTAAGACTTTTAAGATGTAGAGACTTTAAGACGTAAGACTTTAAGACGTTGGACTTTAGGGCGTAGAGGCTATAAGACGTAAGACTAAAAGACGCAAGACTTTAAGATATTAGACTTTAAGATATAAGACGTTTCACTGTAAGACTCAGAATTTTCCCTCCTTCAGCAATACTCCACGGAGTCCGCCATGATTGCCGGTCACGGCGAGGTCGGCATCCGGGTACTTCTGCACGACCAATCAGAGCCGCCCGTCATGGACAGCCAGGCTAGTGCGATTGCGCCGGGTAAACACTCTTTCATGGCCGTCAGGCAGACACGGGTGAGTCATGACGTCACTGTGTCAAAGTTTACCTGACATTGATCTCGAAATCTGAGACATTATTTGGGCGCCATAGAATCTCTGTTCACTTTGTCTTACCCACTTGGTAGACGGCTTTATACGTATTGTTAAACTCCAAACTACCACCGTAAGCCTCGTTTCAGTGCACACATACTCTATCCTTCGGCTGATCAATCTATAAATATTTAATTGATTCATTGTTTGGTCGATTTATTGATTTATTATGTCATATTTCCCACACATATCCTGGATCACTGATGACACGCTATTTGATTCTTTGGTTGGTTGATTGATTGATTGATTAATCAATGAGGCATTACAGTGCCGTAACCACGTGGACCCTCGGACGAAGTGCATGGAATTGTGATTGATCAACTTATTGATTGAATGATCGATTGCCTGATTGATTGATGGATGTGTTATTGCAGTACCGTAACCACGTGCCCCCCTGGGGGAAGTGCGCGGAACTGCAGCTGCGGCATCACGACACCTACAGCCTGCCGGCCTGCCAGCTAGAGTGCCGCAGTAGTCACGTGGAGCAGGCCTGCCAGTGTACTCCCTACTTCCTACCGGGTATTCATTTATTCATATTTATTCATATTTATTCATATGTTCGTTTGGCTGTCATTACAGACAAGTTCGCCCAAATTGGCGCGGCTAGTACAATGGGCTGGTCTTGGGAAAGAAATACAAAATACACTGGGCATGGGGAAAGTGTTCGACATGTACAAGTGACTAGCATGTGAATGGGCGGGGGACGGTACCGACTTCAAATCGCATTTGATTTGATCCCACTTGTACTTTATTTAAGAGTCATTGTTTACCTTAACGCTAGACCTAATGTGCGATTACACCCCGTTAGAAATGTGATACACCCTGTCAGAAATATGACCCGAATATGGATGGAAGGTGTTGTTGACTTAGGACCACCTTTGGCTGGTTATGTTATTGTCACAAGCAAACATTCGATTATACTGTTCTGGTCACACGGAAAATATTAAAAAAAACGAAGTCATACACCTGCTTTGATCGAACTTTTTCTCAAACCCTCACAGGTACAGCGCCGCCTTGCGATCCTCAGACGATCTACCAATGTGTCCACCGAGTTTTAAGTAAGTCGTTTTTGTATCATTTCTAAAACATCAGAAGTTTACAAGAGATAGACATTGTAAAGGATAAATATGAATTCAGCTAGACAGACTATCTGACGAACCGTGCACCATCCACTATATTTCATCAGTGACTACAAAGGAGTCATCTAAGATAGTTTATCCAGTTCTTTTATTCATTGTCTATCACTTTCTCTTTACTACCTGGATGTCCTATGAACTGAATTGATTTGTTGTCCAAAGAATGTCATTTTAGAGAATTGCTTAAGATTCAAATATGTGTTTTTTTCAATTTATTCTGGTATCAATTTATGTACGTTCCGTGACCACCTACCCTCCTACTGGACCTAGTTGAAGATCTCATGAGGCCGACAGGGCCTTCCAATCAAAATAAAGGTGATGCATGTGTGTACCTACCTACCTACCTACCAAGTCCCTTGACCTCCTGGTTGTTGGGGGCATAAGGTATGTATGTATGTATGTATGTTTTTATGTAATGCATGTATGTATTAATTTTTCTCTAATAAACAGACCAGCTGGTTTCCGGAGAGCTGAGGTGCGACTGCCCCATCCCCTGCACCATGACCAAATATGGCTCGGCCGTGACGTATTCGGGATACCCCAACCGAATTACCAAGAAGATCTACAACAACGCTTTCAATCTCACCCCGGACTATATCAGGTAAGCTACAACAACGCTTACAACCTCACTCCGGACTACATCAGGTAAGCTACAACAACGCTTACAACCTCACTCCGGACTACATCAGGTAAGCTACAACAACGCTTACAACCTCACTCCGGACTACATCTGGTAAGCTACAACAACGCTTACAACCTCACTCCGGACTACATCTGGTAAGCTACAACAACGCTTACAACCTCACTCCGGACTACATCAGGTAAGCTACAACAACGCTTACAACCTCACTCCGGACTACATCTGGTAAGCTACAACAACGCTTACAACCTCACTCCGGACTACATCAGGTAAGCTACAACAACGCTTACAACCTCACTCCGGACTACATCAGGTAAGCTACAACAACGCTTACAACCTCACTCCGGACTACATCTGGTAAGCTACAACAACGCTTACAACCTCACTCCGGACTACATCAGGTAAGCTACAACAACGCTTACAACCTCACTCCGGACTACATCTGGTAAGCTACAACAACGCTTACAACCTCACTCCGGACTACATCAGGTAAGCTACAACAACGCTTACAACCTCACTCCGGACTACATCAGGTAAGCTACAACAACGCTTACAACCTCACTCCGGACTACATCAGGTAAGCTGTCATTATTGTTTATTGTTTATTGTTTAATGAGATTTTCAGACTCCTAGGTAGCACGATTCAACTAATCGGGGCCCAGGTGCACATATAAAAAAATCCTTGCATCCTTGGTCGGAAGTCCTCCTAGGAGACGGAAACTCCAAATAACAAACCTGCATCTGCTGGGGCCGTCTTACACGTGGCATGCAGTTCGTGTCATAGTGCGCCAGTAGATGAGAGGGTGGAGAAGGAATTGCAAACCCCTCATTCACCTTTAAAAGTCATATGCAGGTCAGGCGAACAGGTTGCCGAACCCACTGGCAAGTGCCTGTTTGCCTGCTCATCTGTCGAAAAACCGACAGGAGAATCCATCCATAAAGAAATAAAGTACAAACATATTACAGTTAAAATAAAAAGGTATACTCAACAGAACATGTAAGAACAAATACTAGTAAAACATGAAAGAAGGCAGACAAATAATTATCATTCGAATTTTTACTTACTGGAGTTGCTGATTTCAGCATATAAGGACATACCGAGAAACTGTTATTATGTTGACTATTTAGAAAGTGATTACGGAATGTTGAATTGTAAATTATTTGTGTACTATCAAGAAGAAAATAGCTCTGACCTCCTCCAGCCTTCAAGTCTTAAAAACGGCTTATAATTAGATTTTTCAAGGTTAAATAAAGGTAAAAAAACCTCACCAATACCACCATGAGCCTCATTTTCGTGTAAATCTCGATCTCGAGGCCGCACTCTCTTGAGGTCTCAGTACACAGTTTTTTGCCTATGGGAATTTACATGGTTAAGGACCCCCCAGTGAGAAGGTTCGACGACATAAATTTACTTCAGGGTGCAGATATAATTTACACCAATTTAAATGCAGTAGAAGCCAGTTAATTGCACAACGGATTAATGTACACTTCTGTTAACTGCACGAAATCTCAAAATCCCAAATCGGTGCGGTCCAGCTGGATAACTTCGCATTATTGCACCAGCCGGATAATTGCACGAAGTTCACTGGCAATCAGGTCGTGCAATTAAGCGGCTTCTACTGTATGTTGAAATGCAGGGTAAAACCTACAAAATATCTGAAAATGAGCATAGATTTGCCGGCTCGTTCTTCTTATGCGTTTTCTACACCAATGAAACATCGATCCACTCTGTTTCAGAGAGAACGGTATTGTGCTTGACGTGTACTACGACACTCTAAACTACCAGAAGATTTCACAGCTGAAAGCGGTGGACTCTGGGCAGCTGGCAAGTACGTATCAGTAATAAGCCGTTTCACATATTAAAGTGCTCATGCCCAAGGCGATAAACCTTTATGTTATGTGTCAAGTTGATGACCCCTGAGACACACACGAATTACGTAACACTAATGTGGACATGTATAAGGCATCGGCTAGACAAGAACTGAATTTATTTTAAACTTTGGGGTCTTCACGTTTGACATATATTGCACACAATACATCTGTATTTTAAACTGAGAACAGGCTTATTATTATTCACTTGGTATCTCTTGGGTTATGCCTGCAGTACTCCACTTCTTGACTTCGATGTAGCAACATGTAGATAACAAAGATACGACATTGGAATAGTTATAACTTATTTCATTGATTTATTTGAAGATTGATTAACTACTTTGTCCGTCACATCTTACATTGAGAATTCCCATAGTCCTTCAGTGGCAACTAACGAAAACTCCTTATCGTTTTTTAGTCTCTTGATGTTGATGTGATGTAACATTATTTGTTTGTTTGTTTGTTGTTTCCTAGGTAACATGGGCGGCATGATGGGCCTGTTTATCGGCGCCAGCGTCATGACCATCCTGGAGGTTGCCGAGTACCTCGGCCTGAAGATCGGCCGCTACTGCTCCAGGAGGCAGCGCCCTCTGGCGATTAACGTGGAACCTGCATCACTGAAAAAAAGCGGCGACGGAAACAGCAAAAGCCATAATATTATATATCAATAGCGTCCTGTGGGACGAAGGAAACTTGTAACGCCGAGATTCTGAGCGAGCTCGCCGGAGTGAGAGTCTTGTCTGTAAATAGTTAACAATATACAACACTTTATATTTTATATCATGTATCTGTAGAAATGGTTTGGAGGAGTTTTTGAGTGTTATTGTAAATATATTGGCCGCTTTAGTTGTGCTGTAACTTTATGTCTCTGTGAGATGAAATTTCATAAGTCTAATTCGAAAAAGTGGAAAAGGTAGCTTTATTCATTTATTTGTCGGTCGCCCCTTTACTGCTCTAGGTCGATTCTGCTGTACCTCATTTAAATACACTTGCTTAAATTCCTGAGAGAATTTGTCCATGTTGTTGTTGTCATCTTGACCCATCATTTAAATATTCCAGTCGCTCCGATAGCAAGTTATTGATATGAGATATTGATATGCCCTCCTTCATAGTCAAACTAAATATGGAAACCATTGATCCCAATTCCTGAGCGATCTTGGGGGAGGGGTGCTAAATCCGATGACCTCTCTGATCAGCTGTTGTAAATAGGTCATCCCAACATCGCCACATCAGATATCTTCTCGTTATGACGTTTATTTATTCTGGGCACGTATCGTGAGTTCACCACAAACCTGGTCGCTCCCGGAGGTTACCAGAGGACAAAGATTGACAAACTTGAACCCCAGCCAAAACTAGCCCGAACCTCCCGCCCGGAAATGACGTCTACTTCCGTTTGAAACAACGAACAGCAACCTTTCAGAGGTCAACGTTCTGTCTAGAGGGGTCTTCCATTACGCTGCCAGAGCGTCCTCAGTTTACCGTGTGTTTACGGACTCTTTACGTCAGATCCGCTGGGAACCATCGTTACTGGGTAAGTGGTGCCTACATGTTAATATGTATTTCTGTATGTCTAATAACTGTTGGCTACGAAAACGTGCCAAGAAGATGTAGGATGCGATACACGCACGGTCACCGGATACGTGTGTTGATGGGGGCCAGAGCGAGGATTTCGTACAGCCTCCGCCTATTCTCCGAGCAGATGGTGGGTCAGGATAGTCGTGATTTCTCAATCTCCAAGCAGACGTTTCAGTCGATTTGTGCGTACGTGTGAGTGTGTGTTTGTGTGTGTGTGTGGGGGGGGGGGGGGGGTGTTTAGTATTGGCCCTGGACTTCTTAAGGCTGGTACTATCTCCCAACCCAACATCTGCTTTGAGAATCGCCTCCACTAATGGCACGGATCCCAGATATGATTCAGACTTGGGTTTCCAAGAAGCGCAGATGGAGGAATGATTAGATCTTTGGCTTTTTACCTCCATAAAAACTGGAGGTATTGTTTGTGGTGTGTGTGCGTGCGTGTTTGTGTGTATGTGTGTGTGTCTGTGTTTCCGAATGTGTAATTTTAGAACATCTGATGGATTGTAATGATATCGGTATGGGAATAGGGTTTGGGAATAGGGGGTCAAGGTCGATTATAGGCCCCAGGCGCGTGACCTTGTTTTGTACTGTGCTATCAATACGCACGCGAATAGAGTAAATACTAGAGAGTCTGCCTGCTCTTTTCCGTAAGGCAGCCTATTTTTTCCCGCAATTCGTAGCGAGGCAACCGAATTTTGCGTAATTGCCTTCCTTGATTTTTGCGTAATACATAGAGGGTTCTTCTGAATTCAGCGTTAAGCGCTGCGTTGTGGGAGACCCCCCATGTAGGCCCTCATACTACACTGCTGGATCGGGGGTTTACGTGGTTCAATCTTACATCAGGTCTAGCTTTTGATACGTTTCGATGGTTTAATGATGGACATGGGGAAAGGGAGGCGGTAAGCATTAACCTCTGAAACTCAGTAAGGCCACGGCAAATAAGTTGTATGGATCGGATAGCATCAGCGCGCGCGATTTAAGAAAGCGAGAGCGCATCGGCTATATATATATATATATATATATACATTTATAGATTTATAGATTTAGAGAGACAGCGAGACAGAGAGAGAGATAGCCTGAGCCTCCCTATTGTTTTGCTATTGACATGTAATGTGTTTGTTTGTTGTTTAAAGTGCAGAAGACATGGCGTACGAACCCAAAGCTGTCCGCGGACTGGGCTGGGCTATGGTGGTCCTGGGCTCCCTCAGCGTGACGCTAGGGGTCGCTGCAGACATCAACTTCTCCGCTAGGGGCGTGGGAGCCCTGGGGCATTTCGTCAGCGCACCTGTCTGGAGTGGGCTGCTGGTTGGTTGGTTCGGCTTTTCCATTAACCTTTAACCTAAGACCTCTACCTTTCAAGTTTATAACCAAAACATGGAGAAGTGAGAGCCAAAGGACATTTCATCAGCGCTCCCATCTAGAGCGAGTTGTTGGTAGGCTTGGCACTCCAAAACTTTTAACCCTTAGCACTTTGACCTTTCAATTGTATGCCCCAATAACATACAGAAGTGAAAACCTTCAGTCATTTTATCAATGATTTTTTCTAGAGGAGACGACTGATAGGTTTGACACTCCCTAACTTTAACATTTACCCCATCTAACCTTTAACATTTGAACACTCCCTACTGGAGTCCCTAATTTTGACCTTTACTTGCTTTAGCCGTCATTATTTAATGATTTAAAGAATCTTTACTTGCACCATCTCTGTTGACTATCTTGATGTCATTGCAGGTACTTACGACAGGCATTCTGGGTGTTTTCAGCGCAAAGAAACCAACAAATAAGTGCCTGGTAAGTCAAGCAACTTATAGTATCATTTCTTGCGTATGACTGTGTGACAATGTGTTTGTACGTGTGTATGTGTGTGTGTGTGTGTGTGTGTGTGTGTGTGTGTGTGTGTGTGTGTGTGTGTGTGTGTGTGTGTGTCCTTGCGTGCTTGTGTTTGTGGGTGTGGGTCTTTCAATGCACGTTCTTTCTTTTCGCTTTTTAAAGATATATTGGAACACTGATAAAATACAATGCAGTCAAAGTCAAAGTCATGAGTCTGACTACCACCCCCCCCCCCTCCTCCACAGATCGTGGCGTTCATGGTGGTATCGATTTTCGTGATCCTGGCGTGTGTGTGCTGCATCGCCATCGCTGCGTTAGGGATCGTGCTGAACCACTACGTGGACAGCTGCCGTCAGTACGACTGGAGCGCCTACTACGCCGCCCAGGAGCGTCACAACAACAACCCGGACCAATACCCAGACCCAGAAGTGTGGTAAGTAATGACGTAACTTCGAAATTCCGATAAAACGCTTAACCCTATTCAGACCCGGGGGGGGGGGGGGGGGGTCCTTTTGAGGCCTGCGCCAACTTTGATGTCCTGTAACGCCAGAACGCCTTACGCTAAAGCCACCAAATTTAGTGAGTTTTCCTAAAACATTGTTGGCAACAATATTACGAAGTTTGACAAATTTTCCATTTTTTCGTGTTGCCATAGCAACCGTTTGTTGACAGGCAGTTTTGCCAAAAATCACTATTTTTGGTTCTAACAATGTATTTTTCACATTTATTTGCTATATTACTGCTATTTTGTTACATAAATAAAACCTTATATTATTTAGCATATCTTTCATATTTATATATACATAAATCATTTGATGACGTCATCAGCCCAAAATCGAAGATGGCGGACCGTACGGCCAGATCAAGAATAACAAGCTAATTATCCCTTGAAATTTGTAACTATCTGGTATTTTTTCATCAAAAACCATCTAAATGAATGAATTAAGTCCATTTCCCTTGCCCTTTGTGATTATTTGTTGCCAAAAAAGTAGTTTTAAAAATTCAAGGTGGTGGATTTAATATGGCGGAGCCTAACTCGTATCTTTGATGTGCATGGCGTCATTTTATGTTGCTATTGTCAATACAAGTTGTAATAAACATTATTATTCTGTTATCTGCACTTGTTGTTACATTTTGTAGTATAACTTGAAGTTTTCTGAGAATACCCTTTTTTCATGGGTCTGGCCAATTTAACCAAATTGATGACGTCATAATTACGTCATCTTACGTCAATGTAACGTCAAACGTCAAATACTTGTCAGATATTATGTCGATATCATCTCCTGAAAATTTGATGGCCCTACGGCACGTCGTTCAAGAGTTAGAGGTCTTAGAAGTGGAGGACCCCAAAAGCCCCCCCCCCCCGGTCCAGGGATGACCAAAAATGCCCGGTCTGAATAGGGTTTAAGCTTTAAAAACGCGTACAAAACAGCGTGATACAGCGTGATCACGCGACACAGGTGATCTGCGGTCACGGAAACGCAACTACGGATATCTTTCTGGCTTAGTACTTAGAAATTTGGTTTCCCGAATAGGTTAAAAAGTATATACAAGGTTCAAACTGTCCCGCCAGGAACTTCAAAACCTACGACTGCAGCCCGTCCGCCATCGGTCTGCACGCCGCCAACATCGTCCTGGCCGTGATTGAGATCATCCTCGGGTTCGCGGTGTCCATCATGAGCTGCGTCGGACTCTGCACCATGCGACGCGGTGCGGGACAGGTGGGTACTGCAGACAAGATGTCGGTGTTATCTAACGTTCCGCCCTTTGTAAAATTAAGAAATATTTACAAAGTTTGAGACACAGGCTAGGGTTAAGTAGGAACCTCACAGAGAATAGCAAGTGGCTAGCCCATGGTCGAAAGACTTCGGGAGGTACTAAAGGCACCAGAAAAACTCACACACTGTGTTTTCGGGTTTGCTCAGTTTAAATGTCCCACAAGGTTACTCACACGAGACCGCAGTTACATGTAGGTGCGTTGAAGGCTTGCTTTCGTTTATAGTTGTTTCAACCACGTGCACCGAATATGTTGTTGATGTGTACACTATAATTTTTTTTATGATGCACGCGAACGAGGTTTGTATCTGAATCAACACATGACCGCCCTTCAGCGTAACACACCAGCTTCTGCATCTGTTCTATTATTTGTTTATCCAGCTTCTCGACCTTCGTCGCGGCAGCAGCTGGTTATATTCCACTGAACTAGCTGTTTGTGCTTTTGTGTACCTGTTCTGTAGACAGTGATCTACGCTGCAGGGCCGGTGCCAGACGGAACGCAAGGAAACATTGTGATCATGCAGGGAACTCCGGGTTTGTAATAATAACTAGCGTTGTTATTAGTGTGTTTATGTATTTTGCTTGTGGCGTTGTAAGGTAAGCAACCGGCAGCCAGAAAGTTTCAGTATGGGAAAATTGTCGACTTGTGTATGAAGTACACTCAAACCTAAAGAGGTAAATCTACACTCTGATTATCATACTTTTACCTGTTCCCAATAGATTAAATAGCGTCGATTTTAGACTCGTTATATTAAACTGTTTAGCAAATGTGTCATACATCGTATCCGTTTCCATTACTGTAAAACAGAGTTTGATTCGATTTTGTATCGGCACATTAAATTTTTCTCAATCCAGATAATCTAATACGAAACATCGTTTATCGTTTTCCTTCCTTGCCGCTACAGGCGTCCAGGGGAGCCAACCGCAGGTGTTCGTGGCCCAGAATCCAGGTGCGGCAGGTGCAGGTGCACCTGTCCAGCTGTACTACCCGGCACAGATGCCACCTGCCTACCAGGTGGATTCAGGTGCAGCGCCAGGTGTGCAGGAAGAGAAGAAAGGCCCGATTCCTGCTGATTCCGTGTGAAAAACAGAACAAAACAAAATGGTGTCCACCTGGTCTGGATGACGTCATAAAGTACCAGGATGCAGAAAGATGGCGGCGCCCTTGCTTATTGGATGAGGGTTTCTATATTGATTTTAAACGCGTCAATACGTCGTTATAAAGGATTGATGTTCATGTAACACGAGGAAATGATTGGATTCGGTGATCAGAACTAAAATTGCTGAGAAGGAAGCTTCTTTTTTTAGGCAACTACAACTGTAATTAATTGATATTACCGTCATTGAAATATTACAAAAGAAAAATTCCAGGAGGACACTTTGCGCAAATTGTACTTAAGCTTGTTGCTTCAAAGAGATGAATGACTATAAATTGAGATATAAAATTACTATGAATTGGACAAAGTGTCCCGAGAACAATACAGGAATCGGTATGCAGTCGTTTAATTCGTATAATGTTTTTGTAAAGTTCCTATATCAAACTCATACCAAATCTCATGTAGTGCACATGATTGATTATAAAAAAAAACTCTCCCGTATATCTTATATGATATTTTATGTATGCAGTATGAGATGTGTATCCAGCTGAGAGTATGTAATGAGGAAATATTTACAGTTAATTTCTAATCACCACCTAGAATAAGTGGTTTGGGCCTCATACGGTAAATCTCGGTAAACGCATATTTACACGAACCTGGTAAATGTGGGTAAATCAGGCAAACATTACCCGCTATACCATGCGGGTAAATGCCTGGTATATTTGCACCTTTACCGGCGGGTAAATGTCGATAAATCCCTAGTAAATCTAAACCTTACCCAGCTATACATCGCATTTACCAATGGGGTAAATTCGACTTTTCATGCAGTGTATACTCCAGATAATGGTATACTAGTAGTTGAATACAACATTTCAAAGGACATGACTTAGGCCACAGCAAGTAAATTTTATGGATGACATCCTCTGCAGACTGCAAAAATAATGAGGTAGGGCGAAAAAATAACAAGATGGGTAAAAAAAACAAGATGGCAAATTTTCAAAATAGACACCATAAACGTTGTAATAAGAACTGAAGTGACAAAATATGGCATCACAACCAACAAGGCATTCATTCCTGTATTTAAGAAATGCACCAGTGTAGTAAAAGTGACACCAGTGTGGTAGACTGGTACTCACTATCCATGTTGGCAATTACAACCATGACTTCCATATTGGTGCCACTCTTACAACTATCCAGCAAGTTTCACTTCTGCAACTACAGTCAATGCTACCCATCTAGTGTCAATTCTATATACATTTGGTTACAACATAACCCATTTACCCATTTTGATCTATCTGACCATCCCTGAAGAAGAAAGAAAATCTTGTTTTTTTTTTCTGAAATCAGGCGAAAATTAATGAGCGCACGGATGTCATCCATAAAATTTACTTGCTGTGGCCTTACAAAAGAAAAGTAATTATGGATGCGTGCATTCTACTCGTGTATTAAGAACCCATTACCTTCAAACCACCGTATGGGGTCAAAACTGACCCCAGGCGTGTATTAATATGTGCCAATATCGCATTTCTGGTCGAAAACAAATTTCCTCCAAAATGAGTTTGTGTATATGTCTTAAAACTTCTGAAATGTTTTTAACGAGATTGGATTCTTGTTGATTAAGTTATCCTAGAAAGTTAATGCATGGTTTACGTTAACGTTTATTTATTCTGGACACGTATTGAGTGTGATCGCTCCCAGAGGTTATTACCAGAGGTCAGAGCTTGACAAACTTGAACCCCAGCCAAAACCAGCCCGTACCTCGCGCCCGGAAATTACGTCTACTTCCGTTTGAAACAACAACAACGTAACCCTTCAGAGGTCAACGTTCTGGTTGGCTGCCTCCTCCACTACGCTGCCAGCGCGTCGAGTGTACGGTTTGTTTACGGACTCTTTACGTTAGATCTACTGGGAACCATCGTTGGTGGGTAAGTGGTATGTATTCCTAATAACTGTTGGTTACGAAAACGTGCAGAGAAATGGGATACACACCGGATGCGTGTGCTGATACCACTTATAGGGGCCGGAGCGAGGATTTCTTACTTGATTCCTTCATGCAGCCGCCGCCTATTCTCCGAGCAGATGTTGGGTCTGGACTGTTGTGGCCGGGATTCTCATTCTCCAAACAGAGGGAGGGGGTTATTATTGAAGCGGCATGTCGGAATTAGTACGGCTACTAGTACTACCCCCCGACCCAACATCTGCTTGAAGAATCGCCTCCACTATGGTACAGATCTATCTAATAATCTCGGCTGGCATTTATGACTCAGCGTCGGATTTCCAAGAAGCGCAGATGGAGGAATGATTAGATCTTTGGCTTTTTAAATACCTCCTTAAAACTGTGTGTGTGTGCGTGTGCGTGCGCGTGTGTGTGTGTGTGTGTGTGTGTGTGTGTGTGTGTGTGTGTGTGTGTGTGTGCGTGTGCGTGCGCGTGTGTGTGTGTGTGTGTGTGTGTGCATGTGCGTGTCTGTGTGTGTCCCTATTTCCGAATATGTGTACTTGTATTGTTTTTAATGACATCGGTATGTGAATAGGGTTTGGGAAGGCGGCCGGGTCAAGGTCGATTACAGGCCCAGGCGTGTGACCTTGTTTTTGAACTGTGCTATTTCTAGGCACGTGAATACTACACTGTTGGATCGGGGGTGTTTAGGTGGTTCCATCTCACATCAGGTCTAGCTTTATGGTACGTTTGGATACGTTTAATGATGAACATGAGGGAGGGGAGGTTCAGTAACATATGGAAATTAATTCCACGGCAAGTAAGTTGTAAAAATCTGGAAACATCAGCGCACACGATTTAATCTTTTTTTTTTTTCATTTCAAACTTTATTTCAGGCTCTTGGCCCATATCGCATACATAATAGACATAAAAAACATACAATACAACAATACAAATACACTTTATGTACAATAAAAAAGTTTAATTACCCGTGGCTTTTGTAAACAAGATTCACATAGTGTGTCCAGAATTTGCTATGGAAAAGGGCATCTGAGTGGAATAACCGGGAGATAATGTTGTTATTAGATGTGGCGATGTGTTGTACAAATGCATGTGTTAGTTTTCTCCTTCTAGCTTCAAAAGTATCAATCCCATGTGTCACAAACATTTGGCTGGCACTATCACTCGTACGATAGCCTAACACAATTCTAAGAGCATTGTTATAGGCTACGCGTAGCCTGCGAATCGTACCCAAGTTATACTGACACCATAGCTGAGCGCAATATATCGAGGAACAATATGCATAAAAAGGACGCGCTTCACTCCAGGAGAGGCGAATCGGAATTTTCGTATCAAGGAATTTGCTTTGGTATAGAACCCTCTGACATGATAGTGAATTGACTCATCATCAGACAGGTCAGAGGTAATCTGGTTACCCAGATAGTTCACAGATGTAACGTACTGCAATTTCGTGCCATAAAGGGTGACTGGAGGAGGCGGTCCGTGCAATTTGAGTCTACCACATGGAAAATATACACATTGGCTCTTGCTTTTGCTGAACACTATATGGTTTTCAGAACCAAATCGTTCACATAAAGACATTAGCTTTTGCAGACCTTTAACAGATGGGCAGATAATACATAGATCATCAGCTTACAACAGATGATTCACAACGGCATTTCCGATGTAGCAACCAACACCAGAGCAATTCAGCTAAACACTCAGGTCAGAGAATAGAAAAGGGGATAGAAGGCTACCTTGTGGCACTCCGTTAGTGGCAGTAAAGTTGTCGGAAAGGACATTGCCCCAAACGGACTCTAAAGGACAAAACATTGTACCAGGCTACAAGTAAACATTTAAGAAAGCGAGAGCGCATATCTATCTATATATATATATATATATAGATAGATAGATAGATAGATAGATAGATAGATAGATACAAAACCAGAGCTTCTATATTTTTTTGCAATTGACTTGTTATTTCTTTGTTTGTTTTTCTTTGTTTAGAGTTTAGAAGACATGGCTTATAGCAACAGAGCCAACCGCTGACTAAGAAGCGATCTCACCACCCTATTGTTTTGCTAGTGACGTGTAATTTGTTTGTTTGTTTGTTTGTTTGTTTAGAGTGCAGAGGACGTGACGTACAAACCCAAGGCTAAAACACAAGTGATACTTGAGCCGTCCTCGGACTAATTAGTAGTACTGTGCCTACCCTACTGTTTTGCTATTGACTTGTAATTTGTTTGTTTGTTTGGTGTGCAGAAGACATGGCGTACGAACCCAAGGCTGTCCGCGGACTGGGCTGGGCTATGGTGGTGCTGGGGTCCCTCAGCGTCACGCTAGGGGTCGCTGCAGACATCCACTTCTCCGCTAGGGGCGTGGGAGCTGTGGGACACTTCATCAGCGCACCTATCTGGAGCGGGCTGCTGGTTTGTTCCGCTCTTAACCTTTGAACTTTAACCTAACCTTTAACCTAAGACCTCTACCTTTCAACTGTATCCCCAAAACATGCAGAAGTGACAAACACGTAGAGGTGAGATGCTTGGGAGATTCCGGCAATGCTCTGGCCCAGAGGTAGGCTTGGCACCCCCTAACCTTTAACCTTTAACGCTGAACCTTGACCCTTAAACTTTATCCCCCGAGAACATTCAACAGTGAAAACATTGGGACATTTCATAAATGCCCTTGTCTGGAGGAGACGGCTGATAGGTCCCAAGCCTTTACTTAAGTGCCTACCCTACCTATCCTTCAACATATGAACTTTAACTTTGACCTATAGCGGTCACCTTTTTAAGTGCTTACACTACCTATCCTTCAACATTTGAACTTTAACTTTGACCTATAGCGGTCAACTTTTTAAGTGCTTATACTAGTATCCTTCAACATTTGAACTTTAGCTCTGACCTAGGCTATAGCGGTCACCTTTCAAGAATTGAAATAAACTTTATTTTCACCAGTTTACATGGATCTCTGTCGACTGTTGATGTCTTTACAGGTCCTTACGACAGGCATTCTGGGTGTTAACAGCGCAAAGAAACCAACAAGTAAGTGCCTGGTAAGTCACATCATTTCTTGCCTGTGACTGTGTGACAATGTGTTTGTAGGAGTGTGTGCGTGTGCGTGTGTGTGAGAGTATTTGTCTGTGTTTGTAGCTGTGTGTGTATTTGTATGTGTGTGTGTGTGTGTGTGAGAGAGAGAGGGGGGGGGGGGGGGTTAACGCATTTTTTTAAATTTTGCTTTTTTTGCGGTATATTTGAAACACTGAAAAAAAAATACAATATAGTCAGAGACAGTTGGCGTCTTGTTTTCTGACTGATTTTCCCTCCACCCGTCCACAGATCGTAGCTTTCATGGTTGTGGGTATATTCGTTATCCTGGCGTGTGTGTGCTGCATCGCCATAGCGGCAATCGCAATCGTGTGGAACCACTACGTGTACGGCTGCCGTCAGCACGACTGGCGCGCCTACTACATTGCACAACAAGACTATAAGAACAACCCGTCCCAATACGAAGAACCAGACTTGTCGTAAGTAAAAAAACAGTGGCTTGTTATGAGCCCATTCACAGTTTAAATGGCAAATGCGCAGTGTGATGCATTGTGGATTAATGTGTCAAAGGTGAATGCCCTTGTGAGCAGTTCTTGCGTACTATGCCGCCCAGGAGCGTCAAAAGAACAACCCGGTCCAATACGAAGAACCAGAATTGAGGTAAGTAATAACGTGATTTGGATAAAACATCCTCCTACGCAGGGACATCCAACGGCGAAACCGCCTGTCTGGATGTAACCTGTTCTCTCAACCGTCACTCTTAGTTCCTGTGGGCGTCCCCTCCCCTTCCAGAGGCTAAAATTGATCTTTTCACGGTTGAAATTTTACCGCCAGGAATTTCAAGGCCTACGACTGCAGGGCGTCCGCCATCGGTCTTCACGCCACGAACATCGTCCTGGCCGTGATTGAGATCGTGCTCGGGTTCGCGGTGTCCATCATGAGCTGCGTCGGGCTCTGCACCATGCGACGCGGTGCGGGACAGGTGGGTACTGCAGACCATTGCCATTGTTACCTGACGTTCCGCCCTTTTGATAAAAAGGAATATGTTTAAGACACTGCATTAACTGTGGAACCTCAAAGAGAATTGAAAGTGGCTAGTCTATGGTCCTAGAGACTACGGTAGGCACTAAAAGGCACAAAACATCCCACACACTAAATTTTCGGCCTTACTCAGTTTGAATGTCCCACAAGGTTACTCACACGTGGCCGCAGTTACATGTAGGTGCATTGTGTTTTGTATTTCGTGGCTTCAACCACAGAATATGTTTGTGATGTGTACGCTATAATGATTTTTATGATGCACGCGAACGAGGTTTGTATCTGAATCAACATAGCCGACATGACCGTCCTTTGAACAGCGTAACACACGAGCTTCTCTATCTGTATCTGTATAGCAGGTATAACACACGAGCCTCTGTATCTGTACATATATCTGTTTAGCCAGCTTCTCAGACCTTCGGCGCGGCAACAGCTGGTTATATTCCACTGCAGCTGGACCAGCTGTTTGTATTTTTCTATATCTGTTCTGTAGACAGTGATTTACGCTGCAGGGCCGGTACCGGACGGAACGCAGGGAAACACTGTGATCATGCAGGGAAACCCGGGTTTGTACCAAGCGTTGTTATTAGTGTCTTCGTGTATTTTGCTTG
Organism: Branchiostoma floridae; assembly: GCF_000003815.2. NCBI lineage: Eukaryota > Metazoa > Chordata > Leptocardii > Amphioxiformes > Branchiostomatidae > Branchiostoma > Branchiostoma floridae. The sequence continues at coordinate 311,081 of NW_023365716.1, forward strand.
TGGCGTTGAAAGTTAAGCAACCTGCAGCAAGAAAGCTCCAGTATGGGAAAATTGGCGACTTGTGTATGAAGTAGACTCGAACCTAAAGAGGAGAATCTACATTCTGATTGTCATACTTTTACCTGTTCCCTATAGATAAAATAGCGTCGATTTTAGACTCGTTATAGTAAACTGTTTAGCAAATGTGTCATACATCGTATCCGTTTCCATTACTGTAAAACAGAGTTTGATTCGATTTTGTATCGGCATATAAAATTTCTCTAAATCCAGATAATCTAATACCAATCAATCTTCATCGAGATAATCCAACTGTCGTTAATTCAAACAACTAAAAGTTGATCGTTTTCCTCCCTTCCAACTCCAGGTGTCCAGGGTAGTCAACCGCAGGTGTTCGTGGCCCAGAATCCGGCCCAGGTGCCACCTGCCTACCAGGTGGATTCAGCTGCAGCGCCAGGTGTGCAGGAAGAGAAGAAGGGCCCGATACCTGCTGATTCCGTGTGAAAAAGAGAACAACACAAAATGGCGTCCACCTGGTCTACATGACGTCATAAAGTACCAGGATGTAGAAAGATGGCGGCGCCCTGGCTAATTGGATAAGGGTTTCTATATTGATTTAAACGCGTCAAGACGTCGTTGATACTGCGAAAAGAACTAATATGATTCGGTGGTCAGAAGAACTGACATTGCTGATAAGGAAGCTTCTTTTTTTAGGCAACTACAACTGTAATCAACTGATATTACCGTCATTAAGATATTACAAAGGGAAATTCAAGGGAGGCCACGCTGCGCAAATTGTACTTGTTGCTTCAAAGAGTATAAATTGGACAAAGACTCAAGAGAACAATGCAAGAATCGGGATGCAGACTTTTGATAATTATAATGTTTATATGTAAAGTTCCTATATCAAACTCATACAAAACCTAATGTAGTGCGTATGATAATTATAAATCACGTATATCTTATGTATCCAGTATAAAATATGTATCCAGCTAAAAGTATGTAACGAGGAAGTATTTACAGTAAATTTCTGACCACCACCTCTAATAAGTGCTTTGGACCTTAACTCAATATACATAGTTGTATAGAGGTATGGTTAAAAACAAGATTCCATATGACATAATTTGCTAACGAAGAAACGTAATTATACGTGCATTCAATGAAAAAAAGCTCATAATGCGCACATTTCCTCTTAACAATAAAGCAGAGTGCGTACGCGAATAAGTAAACTGTTCTATCTGCCGATTGTCTAGTAAAATTGTACATACCTTTTGTATGCGCTATTAACCAAATGTTCCCATAAAATGCATATACACAGGTATATAGAGATACTGGGTTATCTAAGATTCTGTAGTCAGTCTCAGAGTCATGAAAACATGTAAAACGTTTTCACCTTTGAATTACGAGCCAAACAAAGTTGACTCATAGATGAAAAGGCTCAAAAGCCAATAACAAAATGAATGAAAAATGTAGAGTAACAGAACCCCAGCTCTAAATTGCTGTAGCCCCCCTCCGCACACATTAGTCCCTACTCTGGAAGGCGCAGCAGCATGCTTATAATTTATTGATGGTGAAAATTATATTTTTGCTGGCCTAGCCTAGCCTGATGATAAAATAAGATGTTTTCATTGTATACAAACTCCTGAAATCCTGTAAGATAATTGTATCTTGGGTACAACATTCAATATGGCATTAGGAACTCTCACTGATATATAGTTACATGCTTTCTTTATTTTTCATTTGCAAAATGTAACAATACATTACCCTGGCTATCAATGCAGCATTGGTTATGTTTGAGGATTTTTTTTTTATTCATTTCCGTATATGATAATAACGTATGTCTAATTAAGAATTCTTATCTTGTTTCTTCATTTCAGTATAGGCAAATAACGAACGGCTAATAACAAAATTTCTCATCACAAAGGTTCTGTTATTGAATGCCAATCTAACTTGCTGTAGCCCCCTCCTCAGACATTTCTTCCTCCACTATGAGGCTCGCAGCAAACTTATCACATGTTTTCAGGACTGAGTGGAACTTGACACATGTCCTTTCACCTTTGGCCTCCAGAATGTCCAGCAGCTCGCGCGCTGCATCCTGGGGAGTCTTGGCAGCCCGGATGCGGTCGTTCTCGTCCAGGTTGATGACGTCATCAGCGCGGAGGTGGTCCAGGATGGGGTTGATGTGACGTAAGGTCTCCACCAGCTCCGGCCTCTTCTGGGCTACCCGGCCCAGCATGCCTGTCGTGAGGCAAAATACAACTGTCAATCATCCAACCATCTCCAACATTTTTTACATATTTGGAGACTGGCAAGAAACTTAAAAGACCATGAACGCGTTCTTAAACTCCTGAATGACATAACACAATGTGTCTGTAGTTATTTTATGAATGCACAAGGTATCCCGTTAAAACTGCTTAACGGGCTTCATTATGCATTCATAAAATAACTATAGTATCAATTAGACAAAACTATGCGGACAGGATTAATAGAAGTAGTGCTTCATTAGCGCTTTCTTCATTAAAATGTTAGATTACCGGAAAGTAGAGAAAATGAGGTTTTATGCCCGTCTCAGCTAGCTGCCGATACAGACCTTGCTTTTTCCCACTCCATTTTGGTCGGACCGGCAACTCACGATTTGCGAACTTACCTTTCAGGCTGCCGAGATGCAGCAATAGATCCTTGACCTTCTCCGGAACTTTCCTCTGAGGATGGACGAGGTTCCCACCCTTTGCTGCCGCCGCCTCCACCTCTTCCCTGCTGTAGGCGTGAGGCTGCGGTCTGTGTTCCCGGAGGTCCAGGGCGCTGAGCACCATGTCCCGTGACCTGGCTCCGGGGCTGGTCTCGTGCAGCAGGCGGTACGTCATGTCCTTCAGGAGGTCCATGATGGAGTTGCAGTCCTCCCTGTTGCCATCGTTGCTCCTGACGACGATGTTGAGCTGCCTCTTATCCGTTGTGATCTGCAGCAGCGCTTCGGCCTTCCCGTCGGTACATTTGGCGCTGTTCTTCCACAGGCGAGGCCGGCTGAGCTTTTTCGGGTGCGCCTGCATCAGCAGCGTCTGCAGCCGCGGGAACAGGTCGCACGAGAAGCTGTCGATCTCCGTGCGGCCTCGGATCTGCAGACCGAAGTAGACAGCCTTGCTGGACACAGGAGACCACGCCGCCTCTTCAATCTCCTGCTGCAGCAGGCTAGGGAGGATGAAGGTGCGACCGCCGTACGTGTGGCAGAGCTGGAATTCCTGCAGGAGTTTGATCAGGAGAGGGATGTCGGCAACGGCACTGAAGACACGGGTGAGCTCCTCAAGGGTGACGTGGTCCTCGGCAGTTCGCGCGATCTTGACGATAGGGAAGTTGTCCGGAGCAAGCAGGTGTCCGAAAATGGATGTGAACAACCACTGGGGGTCCAGTACTACTGACGAGTCGGCTTCGCGGTGAAGGTAGATGATCTAAATATGATTACAGAGCAAACGAAGAGGTAAATTCATTCCCTTAGGCTAAGTTAATTTTCTGATGTAATGACCGGGTTTAAAAAAAGGAAAGAGTGTTATGATGTTGACTGTAATCTATACCAGAAAGCCGTAAATTATGAAGTCAGCAAGAGAGGTCATAATTTAACTGAAAAGAAGAAGTAAGTTAAAAATAACAATTCCTTCGAGCTCAGGTTTAAGACAAAGACACATTTACCTCTCCCTCATCATGTAGGTACGATGAAGCCAGCTGTACGATACGTTCCTGAAGGTTCTCAGACGATGCCTGCCTGACAGTTTTCAGGTAGTCCTGCCATCCCATCACTGGGAACGTCTTTCTCTCTTCTCTCCAACCTTCAATGGTCTCGGATAACTGAACGCAGACTTTAGGAACACGTGGTCTTTGCTGTGAACATTTTAAATGTAGTCATACAAAGTGCGATATCGGAAGTGTCCAGGCAGCAATAGCGACGGCTGGTGTCACGGGAAGCCCCTTCCTTACTTACTTGAATTTTTGGCTTCTTTTTGCTACCATTTTTTCATACATGAAATTTTTTTAGCCTTTTTTTATGAATCTAAAATAATCTAGTACTCAGGAATAAGTTTTATCTTAACGCCAAAGTCAGAGTATAAATACCAAGAATAAAGAAATCTTTATGTTCAGTACCTTCAGTATGTCGTCTCTGTATGCTGCCAGCACTTCTCGCAGCCGCTGTATCTCAGCAGACCCCGCCTCGAGGCAGTTGATGAGGAACACCTCCGATGACACAATCAGTGACTCCTGGAACAGTTTCCTGTAGTGCTCCACTAGAGCTGTGGCTTGGCGCCGACCTACAGGTACAAACGGTATTGATATTGTACGAATAGCATCCAGAGAGTTGAAGACTACAGAATGGTCATTAGGCCAGGCAAGCAAGAGATTCGAGCTTTGTAGAATATATCGACATAGGCCAACTCTGAATTAATTGAACCTACAACTATCAACCGACCTGCTTCGTGGCCCTGTAGCTTGTCCGCATGACTGGCGATCAGGACAATCCGGGGTTTGTTGGTGGGATCTGTGTTACTGCAGTGGATGAAACTCAACCAGCCGTGGATCTGCGTAAAAAGAACATTTTCCTATTTTGGATGTGCTTCATTATCATAACGAATGGTGATGTGTATCAGTTTACTTGAGGATTTGAAGCAAAACATTGAGCTGGAGACTTTCACCGACATTGTGAAACTTTTTCAAGGGTTGCCCTACCTGCCGTTTTTGTTCCTCCTCCCCATCTATGATTTTGTAGACGACCGGGAAGATGGCGTTAGTGGTGCGGAGCAGCATGGCGTGTGTGACGTAGAACTGCGCCTGTCCTGCGAAGTCATGCAGACTGAGTCTCCCGATTCCCCGCACGGTTTTACTGGATACGTGCACCCCCGGGGTGGGGTTAAAGACGTCTTGTCTTCTGAACTTCCTCCTGATTTTCCAGAGAGCACCCACGATAAGGCCTGTCTGGAAATTTATGTAGCAATTTCACAGATTTATGATGACTTCAGAATCTTAAGCGCTGTTGAATTCACTGCACTGTATGGATGTGGAATATATCGATACATTTTTGTCAAAATAGTTTATCATAACTTTCGACCTGTTTAATTTTGTCATTGGTTGAATTTATTGTATGCGGATTTTTACCTTTTTCAGAATCACTCGCAAAGATGTTTTTCCGACCTGCCCGTCTCCACAGAGAAACAGTTTGACTGTTGTCCCCTCCTCAGACCCCACGGAAGAGACCAGCTCGCTGTACTCCACCTGCCTCCGTGTTTCTGTCTGCAAGTTGACGGGTGAGTAAATGGTTAACTTTTTATTATTTGCTACATGATTCGATGTAACGTAATAATTTGACGGACAGATAGAAAAAAAAACTATCTTGAAAATGTTTGCTCAGTTGCGAAATAAAAAATATTATCACGATAAATTGTATTTGTCCGTGTGGTTTTCTATGGCTATATGTGACCATTAGAAGGACATTAACTTGAAAGTTCATCTGTGCTGGTGGAAGTCATTATTGAGCTTGCTAAACTGTAATGTCCAACACAAAAGCTGGTCTCACCTAAATCCTCGACTGAACAGCACCAGTCTTTGTCAAGGAATGAACAAGTTCAACAACCTCAGAAGTTTTCCAACGTATTCATATAGCATCATCGGGTCATTCGGTCTCACTGGACAAAGTTAAAATCTTGGACATAGAGCCAGACTTTTTCGCTAGAGGGATTAAAGCTTTACAACCATCCCTGAACAGAGACCATTCCTGTAACTTATGATCCACTGCTCGAGCTCACTGAGCGACGTGTTCTATCTACATAACGTGACGTCACTACAGCAGTGGATTGTTCAATCCTTGACAAAGACTGAGCTGTGCAGTCAAAAATTTGGGTCAGTCCAATTTTTGTGTCGGATACTACAGTTTAACTAGCTCAATATTAGAAGCAGTGCAAACTTATGAGATCCTGCTTGGGCGCAACAGGAGATGCAATCCTCATCTGCAGTTTACAGTGCGATAGTTATGAAGAGTTGCATAGCTTACCTCCAGCAATAACTGTGTATCTCTGCCCAGTCCTGCAGCAACGTCAACCGGGCGCTTGTTTTTCTACAATGGGAAACATTCAGACGTGTTTAACCAATCTTTACATTGAATCATCTTGTACGAAAACGTGAGAGTAGTCAAGTGAATTTAGACACATTTCTATTCCATATCTTACCCTGATGGGATGACATCTGCGCTACTTGGAATAAGGCGACGCCATGATAGCAACCTTTCTGTGATAGATATTAAGGCAAGCTACTAATGCAAAAAAGAGTTCATTCACTTTATTACCATTTAATACAATACGATATTACCCTGTTAGTCACATTGAGATCAGCTCCGTTCTTGATAAGCAGCTCCACAATCTTGTCATGACCTCTCAAACACGCGTAATGCAGACCTGTGTCTCCATTCTGTAACACAACAGTTAAAGCAATGCTTACATCAAAGGTCTGGTCATAAGCGGATACCTTGTAACATCAGACCTTTTGGACTAGCCACAAATACTTATTTTGATAGTTCATACAGTCACAATGTCATAACCCTGATGGGTATACAATGATTGATTACGAAACCACAATTCAAATAAGTTATACAGTCATAACGTTATATGCTTGGTTGTTAAGAATTGTAATAACTTCCCCTACACGCTTCAAGCAGAATTGTGTCTTCGCTTTGTAACACAACAGCTAACGCATATCAACAAAAAATGTCTGATCATGAGCGGATACCTTGTAATATCACATGGCCAGGTTGTGTGGATCGATCACAAATCACAATGTCTATCGATCGGTTATTCGGTCATAACGCCATAAGCATGGTTAGTGAAGACGGAGGCCGTGTATCAATCAATAATGGATCAATAATGCAGACTTGAGTCAATGAAGGCGAAGGATGCCGTCATTATCATAACATAACAGGAGGGTCTACTTTATTTAAATGCACGTTTAAATCATTTAAAATGAAAGGAAAATATTCTTAAGATTAAGTTTCTATCTTTATCTCAAGACGTGCCAAACCTCAGCTCACTTTATTTCGTCTTCTTGATTTAGCTGTACAAATAACATTAACGCAAATGACCCGTTTTCCCCCGACGTTTGCAGTGACCTAACACCTGCTCAGTGATCTATAACCACCCAGGGAGCGAAGGCGTTTTGACACCGTAACAGCTTCAGGCGGGTCATTAACTTTTGATTGATTTAATTAGTCTGCAGTTTTGTTATAGGCCGATAGTTTACGTTCTTACCCTGTTAGTCACATTGAGAGCAGCTCCGATCTTGATTAGCAGCTCCACAACCTTGTCATGACCTTCTCTACACGCTTCATGCAGACAAGTGTCTCCGTACTGTAACACAACAGTTAAAGCAATGCTTAAATCAAGGTTCTTTTCATAAGCGGATACCTTGTAATATCAGACTTTTTGGACCAACCACAAACCCTCATTTTTATAGTTCATACAGCCAGAATGTCATACCCCTGATAGGTATACAATGATTAATTACAAAACCACAATTTGAATAAGTTATACAGTCATAACGTTATATGCTTGGTTGATAATAATTGTAATGACCTCCCCTATACATGCTTCATGCAGAATTGTGTCTTCGCTTTGTGACACAACAGTTAAAGCGTTGTCAACAAAAAATGTCCGATCATGAGCGGATACCTTGTGATATCACATGATCAGGTCGTGTGGATCGATCACAAACCACAATGTCTATCGGTTATACAGTCATAACGCCATGAGCATGGTTAATGAAGATGGAGGCGGTGTATCTATCAATAATGGGTCAATAATGTAGACTTGAATCAATGAAGGCGAAGGATTCGGTTATTATCATAAAATAATAGGATTCGGCTATCATCATAATATAACAGTAGGGTCTTCTTTATTAAAATGCGCATTTAAATCATTTGCAACGACATGAAAATATTCTTAAGTCTTGCGTTGCCTCAGCTCACTTTTTGTGTCTTCTTGAATTAGCTATATAAACAAACACACCAATAACCCGTTTTTGAAGTTGACGTTTGCAGTGACCTAACACCTGCTCAGTGATCTATAACCACCCAGGGAGGGAAGGCGTTCTGACACCGTAACCACTTCAGGCGGGTCATTATCTTTTAGATAATTTAATGAATCCGCAGTTTTGTTATAGGCCGTTAGTTTACGTTCTTACCGCGCTAGTCACATTGAGATCAGCTCCGTTCTTGATGAGCAGTTCCAAAACCTTGTCATGACCTGTCCAACACGCGTAATGCAGACCTGTCCATCCGTCCTGTAACACAGCAGTAAAAGCAATGCTTATATCAAAAGGTCTGGTCATATCTGGAAACCTTTAATATTAGACTTTTTGGACCTACCACAAACCCTCATTTTATAGTTCATACAGCCGGAATGTGATAACCCTCATGGGTATATTATAATTGATTACGAAACCACAATTGAAATAAGTAATACTGTCATAACGTTATATGCTTGGTTGGTAAGAATTGTAATGACTTCCTCTACATGCTTCATGCAGAATCGTGTCTTCGCTTTGTAACAGAACAGTTAAATAATAATAAAGCATTGTCAACAAGAAATGTCTGATCATGAGCGGATACCTTGTAATATCACATGGTCAGGTTGTGTGGATCGATCACAAACCACAATGTCTGTCGGTTATACAGTCATAACGACATAAGCATGGTTAATGAAGACGGAGGCCGTGTAATAACAATCGGTCAATGATGAAGACTTGAAGCAATGAAGGCGAAGGATTCGGTTATTATCATAACATAACAGGATTCGGTTATTATCATAACATAACAGGAGGTTCAACTTTATTAAAATGCACGTTTTAATCTTTTACAATGAAATGAAAATATTCCTAAAATGAAGTTTCTATCTTAAAGCTTTATCTAATGACGTGCCTTGCCTCAGCTCACTTTTTGTGTCTTCTTGAATTAGCTATATAAAAGATAACGTCAATGACCCGTTTTTGACTTGACGTTTGCAGTGACCTAACACCTGCTCAGTGATCTATAACCACCCAGGGAGCGAAGGCGTTTTGACACCGTAACCGCTTCGGGCGGGTCATTAACCTTTAATCAATTTAATTAATCTGTAGTTTTGTTATAGGCCTTTAGTTTACATTCTTACCGCTTTAGTCACATTGAGGTCAGCTCCGTTCTTGATGAGCAGCTCCACAATCTCGTCATGACCTCCTTCACACGCGTAATGCAGACCTGTCCATCCTCGCTGTAACACAACAGTTAAAGCAATACTTAAATCAAAGGTCTGGTCATAGCAATACTTAAATCAAAGGTCTGGTCATAAGAGGATACCTTGTAATATCAGACTTTTTGGACCAACCACAAACCCTCATTTTTATAGTTCGCACAGCCAGAATGTCATAACCATGATGTGTATACAATGATTGATTAGGAAACCACAATTTAGATAAGTTATACAGTCATAGTGTTATATGCTTGGTTGTTAAGAATTATGATGACTTCCCCTACACGCTTCAAGCAGAATTGTGTAGTCGCTCTGTAACACAACAGTTAAATCATTTCAAACAAGAAAGTTCTGATCATGAGCGGATACCTTGTAATATCACATGGTCAGGTTGTGTTGATCGATCACAAACCACAATGTCTATTGTTTATACAGTCATAACGCCATAAGCATGGTTAATGAAGACGGAGGCCTTGTATCAACCAATAATGGGTCAACAATGCAGACTTGATTCAATGAAGGCGAAGGATTCGTTTATTATCATAACATAACAGGAATGTCTACTTTATCAAAATGCACGTTTGAATCATTTACAATGAAATGAAAACATTCTTAAGATGAAGTTTCTATCTTTACCTAAAGACGTGCTTTGCCATAGCTCCCTTCATGTCCTCTCCTTGAATTAGCTATTTAATAACATTAAAGCAAATGACCCGTTTTTCCACCGGCGTTTGCAGTGACCTTACATCTGCTCAGTGATCTATAACCACCCAGGGAGCGAAGGCGTTTCGACACCGTAACCGTTTCAGGCGGGTCATTAACCTTTAATTAATTTGATTAATCTGTAGTCTTGTTATAGGCCGTTAATTTACGTTCTTACCCGGTTAGTCACATTGATATCAGCTCCATTCTTGATGAGCATCTCCACAACCTTGTCAAAACCTCTCCAACACGCTTTATGCAGACCTGTGTCTCCCTCTCCCTATAACACAACAGTTAAATCAATGCTTAAATCAAAGGTCTGGTCATAAGCAGATACCTTGTAATATCAGACTTTTTGAACCAACCACAGACCCTCATGTTTATAGTTCATACAGCCAGAATGTCATAACCCTGATGGGTATACAATGATTGATCACAAAACCACAATTTCAAGTTATACAGTCATGACATTATATGTATGTGCTTGGTTGTTAAGAATTACAATGACCTCCCCTACACGCTTCATGCAGAATTGTGTCTTCGCTGTGTAACACAACAGTTAAAGCATTGTCAACAAGAAATATCTGATCATGAGCGGATACCTTGTAATATCACATGGTCAGGTTGTGTGGATCGATCACAAACCACAATGTCTATCAGTTATACTGTCATAACATCATAAGCATGGTTAATGAAGACGGAAGCCGTGTATCAATCAATAATGGATCAATAATGCAAACTTGAATCAATGAAGGCGAAGGATTCGGTTATTATCATTAGATGACAGGAGGGTCTACTTTATTAAAATACACGTTAAAATCATTTACAATGAATTGGGAATATTCTTAAGGCGAAATTTCTATCTTCATGTAAAAACTGGCCTCAGCTCACTTTTTGTGTCTTCTTAAATTAGCTATATAAACAATAACGTCAATGACCCGTTTTTTACTTGACGTTTGTAGTGACCTAACAGCCGCTCAGTTACCTATAACCACCCAGGGAGCGAAGGCGTTTTGACACAGTAACCGCTTCAAACGGGTGATTAACTTTTAATTAATTCAATTAATCTGCGGTTTTGTTATAGGCTGTTAGTTTACATTCCTACCACGTTAGTCACATTGATATCAGCACCGTTCTTGATGAGCAGCTCCACAACCTTGTCATAACCTCCTCTACACGCGTAATGCAGACCTGTCCATCCGTCCTGTAACACAACAGTTAAAACAATGCTTGAATCAAAGGTATTGTCATAAGCGGATATCTTGTAATGTCAGACTTTTTGGACCAACCACATACACTCATTTTTATAGTTTATACAGCCAGAATGTCATAACCCTGATGGATATATAATGATTGATTACGAAACCACAATTTAAATAAGTTATACAGTCATAACGTTATAAGCTTGGTTGTTAAGAATTGTAATGACCTACCTACACGCTTCATGCAGAATTGTGTCTTCGCTTTGTAACACAACGGTTAGATCATTGAAAACAAGAAAGTTCTGATCATGAGCGGATACCTTGTAATATCACATGGTCAGGTTGTGTGGATCGATCAACAGCCTCCAGTTTAATTCTGCTGTTCCAGTTTAATTCCTGACAGACCTCCCATATCTCAGCAACTATATACCGAGATGGGCTGATATCACGTAGTATAGGTAAAAATGATGTAAGAAATACGTAGCCGCCATTGATGACCCCCTGGGGATTAGTCCAGTTATGCATAATTATGCATAATTATGCATAATTATGCATAACCCTTCTTAGAGTTATGCATAATTATGCATAATTATGCATAAGGTTTCTTGGGGTTATGCATAATTATGCATTATTCTTCTCAGGTTTATGCATAATTATGCATAATAGTTTTTATTGCATGATAGTAGTAAAGTGTACAGCGTTTCCAATGGTGATTATGCTTCACTATGTTAACCATGATTCATTTACCGGTAGCTTTGCTGTCGTCATGTATGGTCTAGTGTAGAGGTACCGTAGGTTCTGGAGGACCTTTGTTATAATCTACAAGCAGGTCTTGCGCTGGCATTGATAGTATCATAAGTTTGGGAAAGAGTTTAGCAGTTATCTACAAGTTATTTCTAAAACAAATCTTTATCAATTAATCAGTAACTGTTAAGCTATGTCAAACTATCAAGTTTTCATTTAACAGGCAACACTCTAAATATGGAAAACACCCTAAACCCAGAAACATGATTATTAATGGTATAGTTTAAGAAGGATGTTTTTTGTTTCAGAATACAACATATACTACATGATGACAATTACATCTATATTTAGGTAACATCGCAGGCCCCGTGGGACTAAATCAGTTCTTCAGATTTCTGCATTTGACTGTAGAATTACGAACAGAAGTCTGACTACCGAAGTCTGCAATAAACCACATGCAGAATTCTGCAAACCTCATGCAGAATTCTACAGCCAGGCAGAATTGTGCAACACATATGTAGAAATCTGCAACTTACATGCAGAATTCTCCATCAAAGTACAAAATATGAAATAATATGCTATGCTACAGTTAATTGTCATGGTATTAGAGAGTAGACCTACACTCACTCACTCAGGTCATTAGGTTGGTAAGTCACTGAAAGAGGCTTGTTTTCTTCACAACCTTAATACTTTATTTACACGAACATTTCTGTGACCGTCTGTGACAATCAGGGTAATTCTGACTGGTTCACTTGTACTACAGCACTAGGTGTCACTACTTACAGTTACAGATGCAGTCACAAACGTATTTACATACATTGTATCTACAGTAACTGCTTTATGCACATTTTTACAATGCAGTCGAGTGTAACACATACTAGTACACAACAGCTGTCAATTAACTGTAATAGCTGTGTACCAGTTCACATCTAGTTCTTAAGAATGCAGCCATACCCGATAACTGCAGAGAGCAGTACCATGTAACTTACTAATTGTAAGGCCTACGTCACATTTCCTACCCGGGGCCCGGCCGGGCTGTTTGCGGAAAAGAAAAATTTAAGTTTATGCCAACTTTTCTCTCCGTTGCTTGGGGATCGTTTTAACTGACTGTGCAGAATTTTTTTTAAAGTGTGTTGTAGCGATGGGGCAGGGGTAACTTTGTAACCAAATTATATAATTACTCAGAGCAAGAACATGGGGGATCCACTCCAAGGCTTACAATGCTATATAGGGCTTATTCAATCACGTGATCCTCCCCCTAGCAACTAATCGGACGCCATAGCAATGAGCGAAGTCGGCCATTTTGGTGTACCACAGTCCGCCCGCCTGCAGTGGGGCCCTATGCAACTCTCCGTAAAAATTGTAAATATTTCCCAAGCATTGTGATGTACAATTTCCCTTCAAAACATTTAGTTTCATAATCACTGAGTGCTTTCTTCTGCCGTGGGATGTTGGTTCTGCACTGGTAAAGCGCACACAAATTGGGTAACAGTAAGATTTGTTTCGCGATTTTCTCGTCAAAACCGCGCGGTAATGAACATACAAAGGGAAATTCCAAAACACTACTGTGATCAGTCGGAAGCAAAACTAGATTTCTGCAATACGTAGAGCGGATCTAACCAGTTGGACTGTACATGTGATAATCAATGTTCACGTGTGTAGTAGACATTTTGTATCTGGACATTCAAGCAAACGATAGGCTAGTTTCAATGTCCACGGGTACCCATTTCCGGTGATACTGACCTACAATCCACTCTAGAAGCAGGAACCTAAAAGAAAGACAGACAAACACTGAAACAGCAGAGTCCATAAACAACAGGAAGAGCATGTCCCCTAGTTCTTTGATGAATTTCCATGAAACAAAAACAAGAGTAGTCTAGTACAAGATGCAGCATTGCTTACTGTGTGTAAACAAAAACTGTGGCACTCAAAATGGTCCCGTCTTGACACAGGACTGGTCCTCACGGTGATAGTCCAACTTTAGAATGTCAGGGCGAACTTTCCAGATGACAACGCACTTTCTATCAACTAAAATCTCATCCTACACTCTGTATTTGTCCAGGTACTAAGTTGTCACAAGGACTTTTCAACAAGTTGTTGTAAGTCCTGTACGCTTTGAACTGAGTGTGCAGAAAGTCATTCACAGAACCAAATACTCCAAACTAAGACAAGATGAATGGACTCCGCTGTCACTGTTGCCATACTCGTAAAGTGACTCACTGGATTTCTGCAAAATGTCCCTCAATGATGAAATATGGATAATTTCCAACCAATTTGTGTAGCGAAAATATGAAGTGAGGTTGGAGGCTCTTTGTATAGTCAAACAGCGGGCAAACAACTTCACTTTTCTCAGATTTAGAGACCTTCAGATACCAAGGAACTCTGCTGTAGTGATGGTACACCAAAATGGCCGCGCTCAGAGGGAAGGGGTGATGACGTCACGTGAATAAGCCCTATAGCTAGATGAAAAAATGTATCATCTTAATTATGATGTGCATTGTACATGTATAAATCTAAAGCAGGGGAGTGTCACATGCCTAAAGCCAGTACTCAAAATCCTTTTTTCAGCCTTGTTGCCTAGGCTACAACCTGAGTCAAAAGCCAGGTTGCGCCATCAACATTTCAGGTTGCCCCACTTCTAAGTTTTTATTTTCCTCAAATCAGCTACTTAATATATCCGTTATTTTTTCTTCCAGTTACATGTACCTTCTTAATTTTTTATCTTATAAAGAAATAAAACAAAGGCTTATGCACAAAGGTTGGGTAAAACTGCAAAATTTCAGGCTGCGCACTGTGCTACCTCTGTCACAGAATCAGGCTGCGCCAAGCAAAGAAAGTGGTTGCATTTGCAAGTGTGCAAGTTACCGACCACTGCTAAAGCAGAGGTGTCTGCAGAATCTGACATTACAGTGTGTCCTGATACTTTATAGCATAAAAGTAATTTAAACTTATCTGGAGGAAATTTAACACACTTACAAAAGTGCCAACTTATACTTTTCTATTCGCTTCTAGCAATAAAGTGCTGTTTTTTTATGCAGTTGGGAGATAGATTTGGTTGTACACATCCCTTTTTTCTTATTGCCTTTATACTTGTTAAGTTATATGTGTACACTCCACCCAGAAGGAGCAATGTCATGTCTGTGAATGGGGTGCAAAGATATACTTCCAGAGTAACCAATGAACTTTGTTTGATATTGCTACAGACTATTGGGGTTGCAGGTAATGCTCTGAGTTTAGTAGTTGGAGTGGATCCCCCATGTTCTTGCTCTGTGCAATCAAAGTTACTCGGTTACAAAATTGGAACATGTAGTTGGTAGGACATGTCTAAATAAGGTTTCTGAACTGTAGAAACACCAAGTCTGGCCTGAGATCTGGAGAGGGCAATAGTACCACCCAGTAGTCAAACCTCCTTGGCTTGAGGATTGATTAGTCATGGCTCCACCCACCTGGTTACTGGTCCTCACTGGGGTTACCCACTTAGGGCTTGTCACAACAAGGTTCAGCCAATACCAGACCCTCCTATTTACAATTGTTGTTGGAAAATAAAGAAAGTAATGATGGTGCCTATGATATTGCTCATATAAAGTCATTGAAAACTGATAGTTTGGTAGGGCAACACATAAGATGGATAAAATATTATTATGTACATGTAACTAGGAAGTCAAGAACAGTCTTTGTCTTCCTACTTAGTTATTTAATCCATCTTATGTGTCTTAATCTAACTGTTGGTGCCTAGAAAAATCATTTTGGAGTTGACTAATTAGAGAGGATCAGAATCAGGCATTCTGTCCACAATTGTGTGCTACACCAGCAGCCCAGAAACCACTAGGGAACTATGGGTTCCAGCCTGTGCCAGAGGGTAAGGGGTCAACGGAGTATCACCTTTCCTTCTGTGCCTATTGGAAACATCAATGAGACTTAAAGACTACAGAGTCCTATTTTGCACAATTAGTTGAATCTTCCTTTTCTTTTTCAAATGTTTAATTTAGACACCTTACCAAGTCAATAAATACTACATGATTGTGATAATTACCTAGAGATTTGATAATGAGTAGTGTAGAGTAGAGTAGAGTTTTTCTGTCACTGGTAGGAACTTCTCATTAACCTTAGAACACATGGACTCAAAAGGGTGGTGATCTCTTGGTGACACTGTGGTCCTTATCCATTAATCTCCAAGCAGATGTAAGTGGCTCTGTTTTCATTGTTTTAGTTTTTTTTACAAGTAAAGCACGTAAGCAATATCTTTTAAGTATGGTATTTATTCCTGGTTTAACTCTTCCTAAGTAGGAAAAATTAAGAAGTGCAGAATCTTATAGAAAGGAGTATTACATGTTGCAAATTAAAATACTTCTCAAAAGATTGTCAAAATACTGAGTTGAGTCTGATCTTACATCTACTCGAAGATTGGAAGGGGCAGCCTTCCATGAGGGCACCTACCTGGGAACCTTAACTAAGGCAATAGAGACTGATGCCCTTTTCATACAATTTTAGAAAGCTATAATGCCCTCAACCAACTGGCCCTCAACATAGTGCCAGTCAGCATGGGCAGGGAGGGTAGGAGAGATTTGAACAGAAACATATGACTCTGTTGAATTTTGATTATCTATCTCTACATTAAAAAAAAAAAAAAACTCAGATTCTTGTATTTTCCAGACAAAATTTAGACAACTACTAGTAATTGCTTTATGAAAATAGAATCTGAGTTTTTTTTGTTTTTGTTTTTAAATATGATACAGATAGAATGGTATGGCCACTTTCCCTGGCCTTCTCTCCCCTGTAATTTGAGCATTCTCAGGAATGCATCTCTTAAGTTGAAATTTCACGGGTGGCTGCAGCCAAGGTTTCTTGGGGTTTTCAGCTGACCCCAGTGACGTGGCCCTGTTGTTTCTGTAGGAGGACCTCTGAAGGGGACTGATAGGTATGAGATTTGGGGCAAAAACAGACATCAAACATGTATTATAATATCACTTTTCAAGACTGTGATGCCCAGCAGTATGCTGGTGAGACAGAAAAGGCTTTTAAAAAGAGGCTCACTGAGCACTAGAGAGACATGCAAGCAACCCCCACACCATGGCATGACAACACCACCCAGAACAAAATATCACCATCCTCACATGTCAGCCAAGAGCAGATGGTCTCAGTGTGAGTGTAGGGTACCAGATGCAGTACATACAAACAATGTATCAGTCTGATCTACAGATCCCACTCCCCAGTCTGCAACACCTCATGAAAATGACAACACTGGTCTCTGAAGATCTTTAGGTTCAAGTGTCATTTTAGGAACTGGGAAAAACTTTCATAATTAATGGAGAAATGACAGCTTGAAAAAAAATTGGGATTAGGTGCACTTGTGAACCCAACCTAAAATTTTAAACTAAAAAAAAATTGGGATGCACCACATAAATAGTAGAATGCCCGAAAAACCTACTCAGACTTCATTCTGTTCATTTAATTTTTTATACTCGTGCTTAATTTGTTCATAAAAAACATTAGTAAGAAAACTGGAAAGGAATAATTCACAAAATGTTTTTTAGCCAACTTAAGTTATAAAAAAACAAGCAGAAAAGTGTCAATGTAATATCATTGGAAAATTGAAATTATAATACAATTTCTGCATGTTGTCCAAAAATGCTAAGATATATTACTAAAACAATGGTGGAGTTAACTTGCAGCATTGATAACTTCGATAAACCCTAATGGTTCAAATTCTTGATATGGCAGACATTTAATTTTCTTTCTAACAGTTTAGAAGAATATGCTGCATACCAGTATATGTTGATATCTTTTCATTACGTAAACCTACGAAAAAATGGGTGCACAGTTCCAAATTTGGTGCACATGCACCCAGTACGTATTTCCAGCACTGAAGGATAAAAATCACAGTGTCTTCCAGCTCAGCATCTGCTTTCTGGTCTGAAATGGCCAAGTGAAAACCTGGGCAGGGTGCATGGTAGATCAATTATCTATGGTTTGGCTGGCCAAGGGTCACCACAGGGAGTGGTACAAAAACAATCTTGCAGGGTGTATCCCCCTTACCAAATTAGGATATGTACATTGAGATGGTGAAAAGTTGTTATCTGAAGGTTGTTGATTCAATACAATTGAAAAAAGTCATTGGCAACTTTGATTCATGAGTAGCAACTGTACACAAGTACATCATTCATTTGAATGTGTTTTGTAATTAGCCCTGTAAAATATTTCTGTTTCAACAACTTTACTTTTGATTGAAATGATTTTACAAAATTAACACTAAACAGGAATCGATAATAAGGACAGGGTTTCTGAAGGTAACAAACTTAAGAATGTTTCAATATCTAGCTTTAGTGAGACTTACATGTCTGCCCCTTCCCAGTGGTTTTCCCTTTGGGGAAAGCTTCCAGGTAGCTGTATCATTCTGATGCATACCAATACCTATAGTATTCAATATGTCCATTATGAAGCTCTGTTTTGAATCGATTAAGTCATAGTGCCTTCTCCACATGTAGATTAATGAACAGTCTACTTTCAAATTTATATTTTAATGGCAAATTGCTTAATACTAGTACTTCTGTGAGCCCCCTTTAAAATGTTGATGGTGTAATGTTAAAAGTACAGAATAAAGTGTTTTCCTTTAAGCCCCCTTCACACGATAGCAAGAATCAGCCGGAATGCCGTAGGAATGAAAATTCTTTGCTATTCCTGACATATTCCTGGCAATTTGTAGTGTGATCCAGACATCCTTACTGCATTCCAGCTATTTGTGCCCGTTCTTTTGGCTGGCCCGAAAGTTTTTGACATATTAAAAACTGTGAAGGTGCATTCGAAGTGGAGAAATATCAAATGGCATTCAAAGTGGTTTCTAAGTGTATTCTAACTATTCTAACTGCAGTATGACCGCATTATGTGGCATTCCAACATTATTCGAAACATTCTTATCTCATTCGATGGAGAACTGAAATTGCAAGCCATTTTGAATCCTGTCCGAATGTGGCCGAATGTGGTTTCTTGCAATAGTTGTTTGGATCTTCAATGGTTCACTATATTGTTATAATTGGGTACATTGGACTAACAAGAAGACACTGCATTTGAAACTTTGTGTATTATAGTAAACTATACACCCCCAGTGAATCTGAAACATGTCCTAGTTTTCTCAAAGGGAAGTGTGGAATGGATCACTGATTTTTTTTAAACGAGTTTGCTCAGGCCATTGACCACTTGTAGGCACCAAACTACATGTACGTTCACTGTAGCAGCATCTCTTCTCCCAAAGTCAGAAACATAGAGCTTTAGCGAGTTCGGCTCACTGACTCAATAGGCGAAGCAGGGGCTACGAGGCTACTCCGGGAATACCAGGTACCGTAGTACCCATCTAGACAGAATAGTTTGATCCACTCACACTGGGAAGGTCCCCTACTCTTTTTGATAAGTGTGGGGGGTTGGTTCAGGCTCTTACTTGCCTGGGATATGGCTCTCCCCAAAGAAGGGACCTCCAGTTAACGTCCTATCCAAGGGACAGTTCTAGCCAAAGCTAGGTACTCATCTTTCACCTGAGTGAGGTGAGGAAAGTTGTGTTAAGTGTCTTTCCCAAGGGCACAAGATAAATGACATGGCAGGTTTCGAACCCAGGACCTCTTTGCCTGAGCCCAAAGCGCTGCCGATTACACATGTGATCCTACAGTACAATGCTTCTTCATCTGCAATTTATCAACTATTTTAATGAAAGATTGTAAATGGCATGTGGAACATCCTTTCATACAAGAACAACTCTTTGCTGGCACACTGTGAATTTGCAATTTTATGGAAAGTTCTTGGAATGCAGGAAGCTTAATAGGGACACATCCTGTCACATTCAACTAAATGTGACTCAATCTATAGCTGATGGGCTCAATGTGTAGTGCTACATGTAGCCTTGGGCAAACTTGTCATTGACCAGGTTATATGTATATGTGTCAATGAAGTGCATTTGAAACAAGCTCATCTGTCATGGACATGCTCAGTGTCAGAAACTAATCCTTTAAGTAAACAGAGGTTGTCCTAGAACAGCTGCTATGATGATACCAGCTTCTGGTGTTACCCAAAGCCCAAAGTGGGTGTTCCAGGGTTTTCTCTTTTCCACATTATCAAGTCACAAAAAGGCTTTGTTTATCTGCTTGGTACGATAAAACTTCACTCTGAAAACTGAGAGGTGATCCTACTGGTAAATTTTACCCGAACAAAATTAAGCACAACAAGACTATTATTTCTTCATATCAAATGCTTGATTTACAAGGTAAATCTCATGTATATTACCTTAGGCCCTCTGCCCTCAGACATGCTGCCTATTTAGCTACATAATATGAGCAGGATTCTTTCTCCCACACGCCCCAAAAGTATGATCAATGCACCATCTCTTGACAGAAGTGGCATTCCCCCAAGACCCCCTACAGGAGGGCCTGCATTCAATAGACATACATTGTATGACCATGTGTTTTTACTCAGCAGCTACACATAGGCTGTTTTATTGTTGTATGGCACATGCAAAAGTAGACAAGTAGACACATTTAAGTAGAAATAATTTGAAGAAAAAAAGGCACTGCACAGGTTCTTGAGTCTTAAAGATTGACCATGCATGGACCTGTGATTACATGGCAATTTCATGGCATTCTCACTGGGAATGTGGGCCTTCTGCCTGAATGTGTTCTAGTTTCCTCACAGCAAGGGGGCTCATGGGATTACTTTGAGACAAACTAATTTGCCATGGCTACTTACAAAATGATCTTAGGTAAACAAGAGGCCTTGTGAAGTAGCTACTGGTGTAGAGGTCTGCTGGTATTACAAGCATTAGTAAGACAGTGCTTGAGCCAATGATGGAATACAATTGCTGAAATACAAGTGAGATCACGTGGCGCAGCGGCAGCATGTTAGGCTCAAGACCGAGACGTCGTGAGTGCGAACCTTAACTTGCCATGTCACCAACCTTGTGCCATTGGGAAAGGCACTTTAAA
>NW_023365716.1:332057-338988 GCF_000003815.2 Branchiostoma floridae
GAGCAAACATAACATAACTGTCTGAATGTTAATGGGAGTAAACGAAGAAATATAATTTCGCAGGTGAAAAGTTGCACTCCTTTCATTGGTGTAACTCTTTCTCAAACTTATGATACATATACTATCAATGCCAGCGCAAGACCTGCTTGTAGATTATAACAAAGGTCCTCCAGAACCTACGGTACCTCTACACTGGACCATACATGATGACAGCAAAGCTACCGTTAAATGAATCATGGTTAACATAGTGAAGCATAATCACCCTTGGAAACTCTGTGCGCTTTATTAATATCATGCAATAAGAACTATTATGCATAATTATGCATAAACCTAAGAAGAATTATGCATAATTATGCATAACCCCAAGAAACCTTATGCATAATTATGCATAATTATGCATAACTCTAAGAAGGGTTATGCATAATTATGCATAATTATGCATAACTAGACTAATCCCCAGGGGGTCATCAATGGCGGCTACGTATTTCTTACATCATTTTTACCTATACTACGTGATATCAGCCCATCTGGGTATATGGTTGCTGAGATATGGGAGGTCAGTCAGGAATTAAACTGGAACAGCAGAATTAAACTGGAGGCTGTTATCTACATCTACATATATATAGTACTGGGCAATGCCACTAGCAGGACTTTGTGCCCAGGGGAGTGAGGATGCCCTAGCAAACCGATGGTGGTCAGACAAAATAGTGAAAATTGAATTCATTCAATAAACAAAAATAACAGTGCTGTGCTGTACATGCTACGTTGTACACTCTTAGCATGTACACACTAACTCTCCCCTCTGCTGTCCCCAGTGATTGACATGTGCCAGTAACCCTAACCCTGCTGTTCGCAGTGATTGACGTGTACCAGGCCTGGGCCGGACCGTGCGCTGCCGTGAACGGGATGCTCCGCAGGATCAAGAACGAACTGGGAGACGACCTGCTGCGGTTCGCCTCGGTAAGGCCCAAATATGGACTAAAGGCACTGTTTAAGGTTCGCCTCGGTAAGGCCCAAATATGGATAAAAGCACTGTTTAAGGTTTGCCTCGGTAAGGCCCAAATATGGACTAAAGGCACTGTTTAAGGTTCGCCTCGGTAAGGCCCAAATATGGATAAAAGCACTGTTTAAGGTTTGCCTCGGTAAGGCCCAAATATGGATAAAAGCACTGTTTAAGGTTTGCCTCGGTAAGGCCCAAATATGGACTAAAGGCCCAAATATGGACTACAGGCTTTGTTTTCGCTGAATGAAGAGCTGCTGATCCAGTTCTAAATGTCATCATTGCTTCATGTGTTACAGTTCACTTTTCTTGCAGACTGTCAGTATGTGACATGTCTGTGTGCCTTTGTAAGGTCAGTATGTGACATGTCTGTGTGCCTTTGTAAGGTCAGTATGTGACATGTCTGTGTGCCTTTGTAAGGTCAGTATGTGACATGTCTGTGTGCCTTTGTAAGGTCAGTATGTGACATGTCTGTGTGCCTTTGTAAGGTCAGTATGTGACATGTCTGTGTGCCTTTGTAAGGTCAGTATGTGACATGTCTGTGTGCCTTTGTAAGGTCAGTATGTGACATGTCTGTGTGCCTTTGTAAGGTCAGTATGTGACATGTCTGTGTGCCTTTGTAAGGTCAGTATGTGACATGTCTGTGTGCCTTTGTAAGGTCAGTATGTGACATGTCTGTGTGCCTTTGTAAGGTCAGTATGTGACATGTCTGTGTGCCTTTGTAAGGTCAGTATGTGACATGTCTGTGTGCCTTTGTAAGGTCAGTATGTGACATGTCTGTGTGCCTTTGTAAGGTCAGTATGTGACATGTCTGTGTGCCTTTGTAAGGTCAGTATGTGACATGTCTGTGTGCCTTTGTAAGGTCAGTATGTGACATGTCTGTGTGCCTTTGTAAGGTCAGTATGTGACATGTCTGTGTGCCTTTGTAAGGTCAGTATGTGACATGTCTGTGTGCCTTTGTAAGGTCTGGAGTGTGAATTATACAGATGTTGTCTGCCTCCCCCCAACCATCCCCCCACCCCCACCCCTTCAGGCTGAAGCTGACAACATCGAGGCGCTGGAGAGATATCGGGGAAGATGTCAGCCAACTTTCCTCTTCTTTGCAGTAAGCAGTTTCAAATCTTTTATTCAAATTTTTTCTGAATCATCTGCAACATGTTTGAGCTTGATGTTCCTTGAGTAAGAGCGCAAACTGCAAACACACACGAGTGAAAATGAACTGATTATCTCTCCGCACGTTTCAGGGAGGGGAACTTGTGCACGTGATACGAGGCGCGAACGCGCCGCTGATTAATAAAGCCATCCCAGACCTGCTGAAGGCGGAACACAGTGTGCTGGAGGACGGGTCCGAGAGGAAAGTGGTACGTATCGCGTCGTTGATATTGCTACACTGGTGTACGTGGTACGTATCGCATCTTTGCTACACTGGTGTAAGTGGTACGTACCGCGTCTTTGCTACACTGGTGTACGTGGTACGTACCGCGTCTTTGCTACACTGATGTAAGTGGTACGTACCGCGTCTTTGCTACACTGATGTAAGTGGTATGTACCGCGTCTTTGCTACACTGGTGTAAGTGGTACGTACATCGTAGACCCGGCTAGGCAATCTTGAGGTGAATTGATACGATAGTGAATCAATACTCTATCTATCTTGGTCACTTTGTGGATGAAAATTCATGCAAAAACTCATTGGAAAATAATATGAAAGACAGTGCAGACATGGTGCCCTCTGACCTTTACCCTCTGCCCCCAGATCACCGACCCGATATTTGACCAGGAAGACAAGGAAGCTGATGCAGAGGAGGAGGAGGAGGAGGCTGGGGAGGAAGGTGGGGCTGTTGCCATGGCAACATGTGGCTGTTTATATATTCTTAACTTGTGTACCCTCTTCTTCTTAAGGCAGTGTTCTATCAACCACTTTATTACTCTACACAAGTTCTGGAGGTCTTGTATATAGATTAGATTTAAGTTAGAAATTAGAAATAAGTACTAAGTATCTTTGGTGTGTTCAGGAAAATTGTGATGCTTGAAAAGTAGAGAAATAGCTCAGGTACATTTTTGTACCTCTTACACAAGACGTTGACCTATAAGAAAACCATCACTGATGGCTTAACCATGGAGGTAAGCACCCTAGCAGGGGTTAACATGTACATGTGTATGAAGATCACACACAAACTGCAGGTACATGTGTATGAAGATCACACACAAACTGCAGGCATATGTGTATGAAGATCACACACTCATGATAACTAATGTGTCTACAGATGCCGGCCCTCAGAAGGAGGTCACCGTCGCCATCATCAAGCCTGATGCTGTGCAGGCGGGACATGTGGAGGACATCATACAGAGGGTAACTACATACCTACATAACTTATCTACCTTCATACGGGGGGTACCTACCTAGCTACATACCTACCTTTCCAAACTTAAGGTGGTTTCTAGTGAAGGTCTGTTAGTTGTAGGGAAATACTGACAAGCCATGTCTAAACATAGTTCCCCCACAGCCACCCCGTTGTCTCCATTCTTCATTTCATCTAGTGGGACACAGAGAAAAAGTTGGGCCTCTCATAGAAACTGATAATATATGACCTTGCTATAGGACATACGTGTACTGCAAGTCTCAGGGAATGTAGGAGAAATCTTCACCTCCTGTCAGTTGTAAGGAAATGAGATGGTTAATGTGTAAATTTTCCTTCTGCAGGTGAAGGATGCTGGGTTTGAGATCCTGGCCCAGGAGGAGAGGATGCTGACGGAGGAGGAAGCTCGGGAGTTCTACAGTCACAAGGCCGATGAGGTGAGCAGGGATCATCACCAATATAATTGTCACTTGCATATAAAAGTTCATGTTTTATGTGTCACTTGGTAAAGTCCGAAGGCTTGCAAAATGGGTTTGTGTTTATCTGATGCAGCTGTTGAATTTGGCTGTGTACTAGCTCTGAATAGTGCCAGCTTTCATCCAATGAAGTAGAGATCTAGCACTAATGAATGAACAGCTACATGCTTTAATTTGTGGATCAAATGTGCCAGACATGCAGCTTGTGACATACTCTGAACTTTTTCTATTCGGGGATGCAGGACCCTGATGTACATTGCTTGTTTCTCTCCTCTTGCAAAGAAATCAGGATTTGAGTTACGTAAACATCTTTCATTCAAGAGTCAAAGTTGTGTATTCTGAACAGATGTTCCTCTATGCTGACCAGCCTGCTGTATTTACAAGAGTTGTGTACTAGTTTGTTTGTTTGTTTACAGGAGTTCTTTGACGAGCTGGTAGCGTTCATGGCGAGCGGCCCCTCCCACGTGTTGGTTCTGTCCAAGGGCGATGATGCAGGCGCAGAGGTCATCGATGAGTGGAGGAAGATCATTGGTCCGTTTGACTCGACCGTTGCCAAGGAGGAGGCACCAGACAGGTGAGTGGACACTGTTTTGTTTCTGCCACTCCTGTGTGAGCTTGATAAAACAGGCAAGTAAGGGTCAGCAGCCTTGTCAACATCTCAAACACTGAATTTTGTGAATCTGATGGCACTAATGTGTTTGGAAACCGCACATTTGACAGTATTTTTTTTTTAAAGCAAAAAAATAACATATTTCAAGAGTAGGTCTGAAAGAAATGTTTGTGTATATTGATGATGATAACTATGAATGTTACTCTTCCCAAGAAATTGAGATCTTTAATGTTTTGTCCGCAGCTTACGAGCCCAGTATGGTACAGACAAGAGCATGAACGCCCTGCACGGCAGCGACTCTCACGAGATGGCCACCAGAGAACTCGCTTTCTTCTTCCCCAACTTCCAGGTCAGTTTCCAAAAAAATATTCCAGGTCAGCCTTCTTTCTCAAAACTGACTCACACAGTGTTGGTTTTCAAAACCAGTGCCGTCTTGTATCCTAAATACACCTTATGTTCTCTCCAACTGTTGCTAACTTTTTAGGTCATTCAAAGTTCTTTCTAATAATAGGTTTTTTATAATCCTATGTTTCACAGATTCCCAAGTCAGAAGCGAAGCCTGCAGAGAAGAGACTGCAGAGAACGCTGGCACTCATCAGGCCCGACGCACTCAAGGAGCACAAGGGTAGGACAGGCTAAAGGGTTTACACACACACAGGAGCACAAGGGTAGGACAGGCTAAAGGGTTTACACACACAGGAGCACAAGGGTAGGACAGGCTGCAGGGTTTACACACACTCAGGAACACTAAGGGTAGGACAGGCTGCAGGGTTTACACACACTCAGGAACACTAGGGTAGGACAGGCTAAAGGGTTTACACACACACAGGAACACTAGGGTAGGACAGGCTAAAGGGTTTACACACACCCAGGAGCACAAGGGTAGGGCAGGCTAAAGGGTTTACACACACACAGGAACACAAGGGTAGGACAGGCTAAAGGGTTTACACACACTCAGGAACACAAGGGTAGGACAGGCTAAAGGGTTTACACACACACAGGAGCACAAGGGTAGGACAGGCTAAAGGGTTTACACACACACAGGAGCACAAGGGTAGGGCAGGCTAAAGGGTTTACACACACACAGGAGCACAAGGGTAGGACAGGCTAAAGGGTTTACACACACAGGAGCACAAGGGTAGGACAGGCTGCAGGGTTTACACACACAGGAGCACAAGGGTAGGACAGGCTAAAGGGTTTACACACACACAGGAGCACAAGGGTAGGACAGGCTAAAGGGTTTACACACACACAGGAGCACAAGGGTAGGACAGGCTAAAGGGTTTACACACACAGGAGTACAAGGGTAGGACAGGCTAAAGGGTTTACACACACTCAGGAACACAAGGGTAGGACATGCTAAAGGGTTTACACACACAGGAGCACAAGGGTAGGACAGGCTAAAGGGTTTACACACACTCAGGAACACAAGGGTAGGACAGGCTAAAGGGTTTACACACACAGGAGTACAAGGGTAGGACAGGCTAAAGGGTTTACACACACTCAGGAACACTAAGGGTAGGACAGGCTAAAGGGTTTACACACACTCAGACACAAGGTAGACAGGCTAAAGGGTTTACACACACACAGATAAAACAGTTTCCCCCCCCCATCGAACCAGCGCCCCGCGAAGGGTTTACACACTCAGGAACACTAGGGTAGGACAGGCTAAAGGGTTTACACACACTCAGGAGCACAAGGGTAGGACAGGCTAAAGGGTTTACACAACATTCTGTATTGAAATGTAATGCAAGAGTAGCAGAAAAACTACTCATTTTGTGACCGGAGTCCAGCAGAAACACTGCATCCTATCACAGGGTCATTTCCCAGTTGACAAGGGATCTCTACAATCATCATTTGACATAGTAATCATGACAAATCCCTGATAGGTAATGGATATGCCTCCCAGATGAGATTGGTTAAGATCCAGGAGGCTGGGTTCACTGTGGTCCTGCTGTAATCATGACTAATGACAGGTGTACCCCCTGTAATAACCCCCCTATAATCCCCCCCTGTAATGACCCCCTGTACATGACCCCCCCTGTAATAACCCCCCTGTAATAACCCCCCTGTACAGATGAGATCCTAGCTAAGATCCAGGAGGCTGGCTTCACAGTGGCCCTGCAGAAGGAGATGCAGCTGACCAAGGACCAGGCAGCAGAGTTCTACAAGGAGCACGAAGGACAGGTGGGACAGTGTTATATCGTGTATCTGCAGGAGTATTAAATATATAATAGTGTTTCAGGGTGCTTTCACAGCAAGGACTGCTTTGCATTCACAATGTAACAATGCAAGTTAGACACTAGGACAAACGATTTCTACCTTCCCTCCAACAAAATGCCCAAACAACAAAAGTCCTGCCTAGTAGTCTCTAGTCCTTAGCAATCATTTTTTGATTAGCTGTGTGATAAAACGGTATTGAAATGTGTACATGTATACTAGGAAGACAGGGAGAGCAAATTATATTGAATACGGTAAATCGGCCTTA
>NW_023365716.1:339785-342745 GCF_000003815.2 Branchiostoma floridae
GAGGGCTCCGGACAGGTGGGTGCACGTTACCACGGTTGCAGGAGGCTCCGGACAGGTGGGTACAGGTTAACATGGTTACAGGAGGCTGGGGCTGGCCCGGGAGGATGCAGTGGAGCGCTGGAGAGACCTGCTGGGGCCGAAGGAGGTTCCTGTGGCCAAGGAGGAGGCTCCAGACAGGTGGGTACATGTTACCATGGTTACAGGAGGCTCCAGACAGGTGGGTACAAGTTACCATGGTTACAGGGGGCTCCGGACAGGTGGGTACAAGTTACCATGGTTACAGGGGGCTCCGGACAGGTGGGTACAAGTTACCATGGTTACAGGAGGCTCCGGACAAGTCGGCACATGGTTGTAGTTACCTTTACCCTTTACCCTTTCCCCCCAGCCTGCGTGCCCAGTTCGCTGTGGAGGACGTCCCCATTAACCAGCTCCACGGCAGTGATGTAACCTTTACCCTTTGCCCTTTACCCCAGCCTGCGTGCCCAGTTTGCTGTGGAGGACGTCCCCATTAACCAGCTCCACGGCAGTGACAGTGTGGACCATGCAGAGAAGGAAGTTCAGTTCTTCTTCCCCATGCAGCAGACACTCGCCGTGGTCAAGCCGGACGCACAGGAACACAAAGGTGAGGCTTTGGCAATGTTCACATGAGCAGCACTATCTGGAAACGCCAAATGCAGTTAGAAACAAGCTGTTTCAGTACATTATGGCCTAATTTGGGAAATTGCATAGAAATCTGAAAACCCAAACCATTTCCTACTCACTCCAATGTCCTGTTTTTAAGTACCTGTACAACAGATACCACACCGATGAAGGTGAACTAAAATAATTACATTTCAGCCGTCAATCTCCATTTCCTGTTGCACAGATGCGATCATAGCCAGAATCAAGGAGGCCGGGTTCAACATCGCCTTCCAGAAAGAGACTTCTCTGACGGAGGAGCTGGCACAACAGCTGTACACGGAGCACGAGGGGAAGGAGTTCTACCCACAGCTGGTGGAGCACATGACCAGGTAAGGGTCAGGGGTTAGAGGTTAGGGTTAGAGGTTAGGGGGAGCTGGCACAGCAGCTGTACACGGAGCACGAGGGGAAGGAGTTCTATCCACAGCATCACCTTGTGCCATGGCATGTTCTCTAGCAGTGCAGTAAGGTGTACGTTACAGTAAAAATGTACCCATCCCTAACCTTTAACCTTTGTACTATGTACCCATCCCTAACCTTTGTACTATGTTCTGTAGCGGTGCAGAAGTCAGGTAAGGCGTTATCAGTTAGACTTTACCTGTTTCCTAACACTTGTACCATGACATCTTCTATAGCGGCCCGTCGCTCTTCATGGTGCTCTCAGTTGAGGACGCGGTGGAAAGGTTCCGTGAGCTGATGGGCCCGACCGACCCAGAGGTGGCTAAGGAGCAGTGTCCGGACTCGTAAGTTTCCTTCCCGTGTCTCAAGCCGAACACCCGGGGACAGACGACATGGGGCTGCTGGAGACTGCTGCACTTACCAATCATGGCAGGAACAATTGAAGAAGTCAAAAAGCTTTTATCATTCTTTGAATTTCAGAGTGATTTGCACTTTTGGCGATGGCACTGTAACAGTTGTAAACTGAAACTATTCAGGTTTGAAAAGAGTTTGGAAAAACTGCCAACATTTTGGAAAAGAAGCGCACAAAGTATTTGAAAAAATCATTCTGTTAGAATCGGCTTCTGGTTTTAGTAAATTTCCAATAGCCTTAGTATTCTGTGAGTTGGACCAAGAAGAAACTAAGGAGATGGAAATTTTTTAGATCATAGCTTTCTGTTGAGGAATTGATGAAAAATAGAAAAAAAGGTAATTGATCATTAAAGTCAATAACATTTGAAAGAAATTAAAACTTTTGATAGCTTTTCCTCAATAAAACCTAGAAGAAAAGAGCATAAAGTGGTAGCAGTCTCCTCCTCAGGCCCATGTGCTCTCGTCCCCGGGGCAGCCAGGCCGGTGTGTAACGGTTGTCGGTGTTTCCCCCCCCAGCGGTCCCACCCTCTTCCTTGTGCTCAGTCAAGAAGAAGCCGTCGATCGCTTCCGTTTTCTGATGGGCCCTACTAACCCAGAGGAGGCCAAGGAAGCCTTTCCCGATTCGTGAGTCTTAAACATGTGGGCTGGTCGGCTGGAAAGTTCCGTTGGTCAAAGAACCAAGAACCACAACACCATCGAACGTCGCCTCTCACCCTTCTGCCCTGAGACTGCCACAGAAAACTGTTACCCAGTTTATCAAGAATGCTGTGAAGAGCTGGACATCTCAGGTGTTCATACTTCAGGAATCACTGATACATCAGCAGATCCATCTAAATCAGTGGCAGTCTCAGGGTGACTGGTGAGAGATGAGGTTACATGCACGTCGGCATCATGAAGCAAACCTGATGCAAACTGTGTGCATTCTG
The DNA here is from genome assembly GCF_000003815.2 of Branchiostoma floridae. Lineage (NCBI taxonomy): Eukaryota > Metazoa > Chordata > Leptocardii > Amphioxiformes > Branchiostomatidae > Branchiostoma > Branchiostoma floridae. Next base: position 342,200 of record NW_023365716.1, read on the forward strand.
TCCATCCATGTCGTGGGTATGCATCAGACGTGTGCACATGTCGTGGGTATGCATCAGACGTGTGCACATGTCGTGGGTATGCATCAGACATGTGCACATGTATGCTGAGGTGCGCCCTGATGGAGACGTGTGCACATGTATGCATCAGACGTGTGCACATGTATGCATCAGACGTGTGCACATGTATGCATCAGACGTGTGCACATGTATGCATCAGACGTGTGCACATGTATGCATCAGACGTGTGCACATGTATGCTGAGGTGCTAGATGGGGTTGTGGTTTGAGTGGAATATTCCGCCTGTCTGTTCGTCTGTCCAGTTTGTGGCAGTCTCCATAACCAGTTATGGTGGAGGGGCATGGCGCAAACCCGCTTGGCGCAAACCCGCTTTGCTCAATCTCCTACTGCCAAAGTGTGAACTAATCAGCTAACATGCACCTTGAATACATCATTGTGCAGTGTGGCCTAAGCCTGTGCAGCTGACAGGTTTATTTACTAAAAACCTGACTGTATCGGCAAGCTGCTTGTTGTGATTAACAGCTGACA
>NW_023365716.1:342845-345589 GCF_000003815.2 Branchiostoma floridae
CCCCTAGATTTGCTTTATAGAATTGTATCATATAGGTCGGATGAGCGGTCTTCTTAGACAGGTTTGACTGTAGATTTGCTTGTGACAGAATTGAGGAGTCCCCTCTTGCGTGTTCGGACCAGGTAGTCTCTTATAGAAATTAGAGTTATGCGACCTCCTACCTCCATGAAATATTGAGTGTTTTTTGTAGATTTTATGTTTGTTGATGATCACTTGTATTTTCTTATTAATTGATTTTCCAGCACAGACATTATGTAACACGTACCGGGTAAAACCGCAACTGTACTGCTTTGTTGTAATATAAGATACAAGAAATACAATAATGCAATACAAGAAATACAAACGCATCTTCAACACAAGCAATAAGACACAAAATGTCCATCAACCAATACCTACATGTCGGTTAGGGGGGCAAGTTGATGCCAGATATATAATAAACCAAGTACATACCAACACAACATTAGCGTAACGCCGCGCGGAGCACGAAACATCCAACAGCACAAACGAAGTATAACACACCAAGTCTCCGAAGGCACAAGTAAATAAATACAAAGTTAATTATCATATTCAAAATTGTCCGGGGTACCGCAAACAGTTGCACTACCATGCCAACTGATGCAGAAAGAAAAGACATCTGTTCAAGGCTAACACTGGTGAAAAAATAACCTCACTATCTGCCGGGATACCGGATACTGCTCTAAGGAGTCAACTGTTACAGATACCTTAACAGTTGCCATACGACGTCGACATTTTATATAAGGAATTACCAAACACATCAAGATAGTAGATATTTAATAAAACCAAGTACATACCAACACAACTTCAGCGCAACGCAAGGCGGAGCACGAAACATTTTAACAGCACAAACGAAATATAACACCACATGTCCCCAAACGCACAAGTACATAAATACAATTAATTATCATATTCAAAATTGTCCGCCAAACAGTTGCTCTGCGATGCCAACTGTTCCAGAAAGAAAAGACATCTGTTCAAGGCTATCAGTGGGGAAACAAATAATAACCTCACTATCTGCTTCGAGATAAGCTGATTAACAAACAGTGAATGATGCCTGTTCCAAAATATCGCAGATATAGGGGTGATTTCTGATATTATTACATCGATTATGACAACAGATACGGCGAAAAGAAAGGGACGTGCATTATTTCACTACTGACTACAGGCGACGTGCCAAACCTCATACACATGTGGCAAACGGCACATAGATATATAGGTGCGAACACTCAACACACAAACGGTTGAACAAAATTGTTATAACAAGATCCTAATTAATTATGCAATCAAGTCCAATTTGCATAACATATATGTCAATAACCATTCATGATGTACATCTTTGTCTAGGCTACCTGTATGCCAAAAGTGATGCCAATCTGTCTTTCCTTTCTGCAGTTAGCCTCTTTGGAATGTCTTGACAAAACGCCCCTAAAGATCTGATATTACATGTTAGGGAGCTGAAACTTGCTCCACTCTGTCATGACGCTGAATGCTATTTACCACCCAGATGTCATGACCATTTCATGTCCGGGACAAGAGATATATTGAAAAAAACTGTTATGATAAATTAGTCTCATTAATTATGCAAAGGTACTCCTATTTTGCATGATTGTTATTTTATTTTATATAACATTGTCTAAGAAACCTACATACCAAAATCATGAAAATTCGTTGTTCCCTTCTTTAGTTATCCACTTCATAACTTTTTGACAAAAATGCCCCGGCTATCCAAAAACTAGTCGCTAGGGGGCCCAAACGTATGTCATTTATTCCTGACCACAAAAGCTATCTAATACTCAAAATTCGTGACCATAACTTCTTCAGAGCACAATATAGCAAAACCGGAAGTTGCGCTGCAGTAACAACGAAAGTTGCTAGGAGGCCGAAAATCTAATCAATTCCGGCTTTTATCACACCCCACCAACACACCAAGTATGAAACCAATCCATTTAGCCGTTCTTGAGTTATCTTGTACACGGCCAGACAGACGCTACTTTAAAAATATAACCTCCATGATATTTCATGGAGGTAACAATTATAACTAAAAGCCTTCTTTAGTCAATAATCTCTATAGTCAAATCCTGACATTAGCCCTACAACAATACTTTATTTATTTGTTTATTTATTTATCTATTCAACCAGGGTGATACAATTCTAATTTAGGTATATTTGATGGCTACTTACATGTCTAAACAGTTAGATAGGTATCCTCCTGTCTTGTAAAAAGTACCAAATAGCTGCGACGTACCTGTAGCTATAGTATAGTCGTAGGGATCAAGGGTAAGTCACTGAAGTCCTTTAAGTCATAGGGGTATCGTTCACTGCCGAATGTCCAGTGAGAACAGGCGTCACAACTCCGTCCTTTCTTGTACCCAACTAAATCCAGGTCTGCTGACGTCACCTGCGGAAAGTCCCGACTAAAATGGCAGCGGAATGTCCCTCCTGATCGAACTGGGAAGCTTTCATGGACAGGGCAGGACAAACTTGACACCTCGTTAGTCCCACAACAACCACCCAAAATGTAAACTTACTGTTACCACCCTGGCAGAGGCAGGTACTGTTAAATAAGCACGTTTAGTAGAGAGAAAACTGTGGTCGGAAAGACCGTCGTCTCACCTGGTGAGGACGTGTCACCGCCAGGTAGCAAAATGGCGCCGGACCTTATATAGAGATATACGCATGGTCTTATGTTTCACCAGGGATTAAGAGGATTACTAAGTAAAGTAAGC
>NW_023365716.1:345689-372759 GCF_000003815.2 Branchiostoma floridae
GTGAATGAATGAATGAATGAATGAATGAATGAATGAATGAATGAATGAATGAATGAATGAAAAACTATCCCGACCGTACCGAATGTGGTACCCTAGGCTAGTGTGGTTATTGATCAATGTCACTTGGCATCACGCCACAAACGTGTCTGCTTGTGTCTCGTGATGATGACGTCACACGTTGGAAACTAAGGCATGTACTTTCCCAACAGGTAACGGAGCTATTTCTGATCATATTTTGTCACAGTTTTGCAATTTCCCAATAGTTGGGGTTACAATCATTCTGTGTGTAACATCATGATATTTACTGTTGTCTGTTAGATTGTTTAACAGTCTTAACATCGCATTAAGACATCGGAAACCTGAGGTAATCATTGCTTTACAATAACGTCGGAATATAATGTAATATTTAAGTTGTTTACAACAGAGTTCTTGACATGAACTCTGAGGCTGCTACCTGAGAATCCCCGAGGCCACTCGAGTCACCCCACTGCGTACAAGCTATACTGCGTGCGTGTGTGCGGCAAAGAGCACTAGCTTAAGGTGGGGTCACACCTGCGTATATTTTCTAGCCGCATGAGTTCCGTTTTGACATTTTTCGACATTTTAACTAATTTCTTCAATACGCGGCCGCACGCACAAGTCGCACCTCAAACGCATCTGAATCGTTTTAGAAAGTTTCACGAACGCAGGCAAACGAAAATATACGCCCAGTTTGCCTGATAGTTTTGGACATGCACAAAACTATCATTCGTACGCAGTTTGGTGGCCAAAACGTTAAGGTGGGTTTACACCTGCGTATATTTTCATGCCGCATGAGTTCCGTTTTGACATTTTTCGACATTTTGACTAATTTCTTCAATACGCGGCCGCACGCACAAGTCGCACCTCTATCGCATCTGAATCGTCTTTAGAAAGTTTCACGTACGCAGGCTAACGAAAATATACGCCCAGTTCGTCTGATAGTTTTGGACATGCACAAAACTATCATTCGTACGCAGTTTGGTGCCCAAAACGTTATGGATGCGCAATACAGTAGTCCCACGTCGGTCGATTGCGCTATGAAGACGCTACTTGTTTGCGCTTTACACGCAGTAATACACGGAAATCGCGGTAATGCGAGTACATGGCGTTCTTACAGCGCAGACACAACGCACCATGAGCGACCGTATAACGAATGCACACATAGATCACGATTTAGTACCGTGCGTTCTGCGATCGCTTTGCGCATACTACGCGTACTGATAGCGTGATCGACGCACACTCCAGATTTGGAATAAATACGAAGGTGCATCTGACTCCAGACAAAAAAAAAATCATCTCAAGATGTATATAACTTTATTGCACAACAATTGTACGAGGTACAAAGTATGGTATCTACATAACTACAGTGCTTATAGCACTGTAGTTATGTAGATGCCATACTTTGTACCTCTTAACTTTAGTTAAGGCTTATCTAACTAATACAGGAGTTGTATTATGGGATAAGTTTCTTACAATCATTGGAGGCTTTTACAATCATTTGTGGAATTTCTAATGTCTAAACCTTCTTTGATATATTTTCCTATATCTGCCATGCAGGGATTGTCACATGTCATGTATTTGAATTTGCACTTCAGGTCCATTTGGATAAATCCTTGTGTACAAAATGACAGCCTTCTGTATAGAGAATTGCGTATATCGGAATATTTGGGACATACAACCATAAAGTGATATTCGTCTTCTATTAGCTCTGGACAGAATGGACAAACCCTCTGGTCGATAGGGATTTTTTTGGAATCTTCCGGTTTATGATGTCAGATCCAGGCCAGGACTGACGAATTTGTACCGGGGGCATGGAGAGATGGTCACAACTTGCAGGACACCATGAATGCAGGACACTGGTCCCAACAGAGCCTCCAGGGACGGGAAGATGTAAAGGAACCTGCTCAAGTACTGGGTCAATTTGTGTGACACACGTGCCATTTTGTGTAACAGATATTTGACTTAATTTGCTGATAATGGCACTTTTTTTGTGTGTGTAGAACCACATGATATAAAGGTGCAATATAGAGCCATTATAGTGGACGAAGTCATGGTGCCCCAACGACCCACACAGAGGTCAAGGGATAGGTGAGGTGAGGTGAGATAGAGCCATATTACAACTTTGAAAGAGGGCGTAAGGTTTCATAATTGTTTAATTTACGTGTTTGATAAAGATCTTGAATAGGTTTTGTGGTGTGTATGAGTGTGATTTTTTATAGTAGTTGAAATACTAAGATGATAGGGGAAATCATTAAGGACAAAGTGAAAACAAACACAATCTTAACAGTGCACATAATTTCTTAAGGTAAATGATGGCCCACATTTCTGTAAAAGCACAGTGTCACTGCTTTACTGCTTCGAAAATGAGTAAAAAAAACCTCTTCACTGTTTACTTGTCAATGTTCTACTTGCACTGCCTGTAAACAAAGACATACGTAGTACAAAGGGTTCCTCTAACAAAAATACTCTATTGGCAATGCTCGCAAGCAAAAGTATATGTAACACAAACTGTTCCTCTGACACACCTGAAATGCGTTTGGAATGCAGTTAGCACCAGGTGCGTCAGGCATGCGGTCGGTAGACGTTGTGTGCGTCCGGAAAACGCCCAACATACGTACCCCATACGAATCTATTCGCAGTACGGAAAATTTTGTTGCGCATTTCAGTTGCAATCATACGCATCTCATGCGAAATAAAAACGCTGAAGTCGCAATTCAAACGCCAGATGGGCTCGACGTACAATTTAATTTATTCCAAAAAAATTCCAAATGTTGGGCGTTCGGCCGCGTATTGACAAAATTTCATGCGGAACTCACGCGCACTTGAAAATATACGCAGGTGTAAACCCACCTTTATGGATGCACAAGACACTGGTCCCACGTCGGTCGATTGCGCTATGAAGACGCTACATGTTTGCGCTTTATACACAATAATACACGGATATCGCGTTATTGCGAGTACATAGCGTTCTTACAGCGCAGACACAACGCACCATGAGCGACCGTATAACGAATGCTCCCTTGGAAATCAGTTACTACGTTAACTGAAGGGACTACCCTAAAGATCAATCAATAAATAAAATGCACACATAGATCATGATTTAGTACCGTGCGTTCTGCGATCGGGTTGCGCATACTGCGCGTACTGATAGCGTGATCAACGCACACTCCAGATTTGGAATAGATACGAAGGTGCATCTGAGTCCAGACAAAAAAAATCATATCAAGATGACAGATCCAGGCCAGGACCGACGAATTTGTACCGGTGGCATGCAGAGATAGTCACAACTTGCAGAACACCATGAATGTAACTGGTCCCAACGTGAATACGTTATGTGGTGTATATGAGTGTGATTTTTATAGCAGTTGAAATACTAAGATGATAGGGGAAGTGAAAACAAACACAATCTTAACAGTGCACATAATTCTTTAAGGTAAATGATAGCCCGAATTACTGTAAAAATACAGTGTCACTGCTTCACTGCTTTGCAAATAAATAAAAAAAGTCTTCACTGTTTACTTGTCAATGTTCTACTTGCACTGCCTGTAAACAAAAGCATACTTAGTACAAAGTGTTCCTCTAACCAAAATACTCTACTGGCAATGCTCGCAAACAAAAGTATTTGTAACAGAAACTGTTCCTCTGACAAACCTGAAATGCGTTTGGAATGCAGTTAGCACCAGGTGCGTCAGACATGCGGTCGGTAGACGTTGTGTGCGTCCGGAATACGCCCAACTTACGTACCCCATACGCATCTATTCGCAGTACGGAAAATTCTGTTGCGCATTTCAGATGCAATCATACGCACCTCATGCGAAATGGAAACGCTGAAGTCGTATTTCAAACGCCAGATAGGCTCGACGTACAATTTAATTCATTCTCAAAAAATTCCAAATTTCGGGAATTCGGTCGCGTATTGACAAAATTTCATGCGGAAATCATGCGCACTTGAAAATATACGCAGGTGTGACCCAACCTTTAGGGACAATAGACCTCTGTTCCGCCGGTCCTTTAATATTGTGCAAGACCGAATCCAGTTCCGCTAAATTCTACTCTGGAGAGCCCCGTCCGAATTTAGACCCGGGGGTTTTAAACTTGTTGAGAGGAGAGGCCAAGTACTTCAAAAGTAGTAGCGGTATCTTCTAAAGAAAACAAATTACTGATACTAGCCCAAATAGCGTAGCGTAGGGAAATAAACTGTAAAAAACAAACACGTTCATGAGAAAAAGTACTGTTAAGAAAGGCCGTCGTCTCACATGGTGTTGACATGTGCAAAAAATGGCGCTTTACTATTGAGGTAGCAGAACACAGTTTTCGGCCTATGGGGTTTTCTATAGTTAAGGGCCACAAGGTGACTGGCGCGGAAAAAATATAGTAGGGTGCACGTTTGAAATACCAAAAACGGATATGTTTGAGTTCAGGGTACAAGCCACAAAATATAAAATGAAAAATCCTGCCGACGTATCGTCTTCTCACGCCCTCTTTGAAATGGCCCTCTGCGGAGGTCACAGAACTGCATCCGGCACACACTAGAAGTGCAGTTGCGTAATGGGGCGCATTTATAAACGAAATAGAAAACTTTCACAATCCAAACCATGCAGTCACTTCATAAGTTTTTGACAAAAATGCCCCTGCTATCCAAAAACTAGTCGCTAGGGGGCTCAAACTTATGTCATTTATTTCTGACCACAAGAGCTATCTCATACTCAAAATTCGTGACCATAGCTTCTTCAGAGCACAATATAGCAAAATCTTCCGGCTTTCATCACACCCCACCAACACACCAAGTATGAAACCAATCCATCTAGCCATTCTTGAGTTATCTTGTACACAGACAGACAAACGCTACTGAAAATATAACCTCCATGACATTTCATGGATGTAACAATTATAACTAAAAGCCTTCTTCAGTCAATAATCTCTATAGTCAAATCCTGACATTAGCCCTACAACAATACTTCATGTATTTATCTATCTATTCAACCAGGGTGATACAATTCTAATTTAGGTATTTTTGATGGCTACTTACATGTCTAAACAGTTAGATATGTATCCTCCTGTCTTGTAAAAAGTACCAAATAGCTGCGACGTACCTGTAGCTATAGTATAGTCGTAGGGATCAAGGGTAAGTCACTGATGTCCTTTAAGCCATGGGAACATCGTTCACTGCCGAATGTCCAGTGAGAACAGGCGTCACAACTCCGTCCTTTCTTGTACCCAACTAAATCCAGGTCCGCTGACGTCACCTGTGGATTGTCCCGACCAAAATGGCAGCGGAATGTCCCTACTGATCGAGCTTAGAAGCTACCATAGGCAGGGCAGGACAAACTTTACATATTATTAGCCCCACTACCCAAAATGTACACTTACTGTTACCATCCTGGTAGGGGAAGGTACTGTGATTCAGCACGTTGAGGAGAGAGAAAACTCGGAAAGACCGTCGTCTCACCTGGTCTGACCGTGTACGCTGCCATGTAGCAAAATGGCGATGTGAGCTAATAATAGATTCCCCAAGGAGCTAACTAGAACCTTCTTAGGTTTTAATACCGTCAGGAATGTTTACCTGTGGCGGCAACGCCTTTCAGGTTAAGGTGACTCCTGACGCGCTCAGACTTGTTTTGTCTACTACTGAATTTAAACAACCTACAAAAGGTGGCCTTCAATGTACAAAATAAATGAATGAATAAATGAATGAATGAATGAATGAATGGATGAATGAATGGATGGATGGATGGATGGATGGATGGATGGATGGATGGATGGATGGATGGATGGATGGATGGATGGATGGACGGATGGATGGAGGAATGAACGAACAAATTTATCTTCTTGTGGTTAGGGTTGACTCTGGTGGTACTGAGGTTGAATCCCTGGCAGGACTAGATATTGTGTCAATTGAGAAAGGAACTTTAGTATAAGTTTACCGGTGGGCTTGTCCAAGAATACAGTGTATAACAGGAGTCCCACCCACTGGGTTTGATCACACCACTGGAGGACACAAGTACACCATGTAAACAGCAAAGCGCGTATCACGTAAGCGACAAATTAACCTGACGATGATGATTTACAGTCGGTTTGTACACTCTCCAAGCAGAGGTTGGTGGGAAAAAATCGTGACCTTTTCTTTCATTAATTTTTCGACCGGCCTCGTGTTACCCTGACGCTCTCAGACTTGTTTGTCCTAAAATTGCAGATCCCAAGGAAGATGAATAAATGAATGAATGAATGTGTGAGTGAGTGAATGAATGAATGAAAAACTATCCTGTTAGTGTAGTTATTGATCAATGTCACTTGGCAGCACGCCACAAACGTGCCTGCTTGTGTCTCGTGGTGATGACGTCACACGTTGGAAACTAAGGCGCGTACTTTCCCTGCAGGTAATGGAGCTATTTCTGATCACATTTTGTCTCAAAGTGTTGCCCTTTCCCCAATAGTTTGGGTAACAATCTTTCCATGTGTAACATCATGATATTTACTATTGTCTGTTAGTTTAACAGTCTTAACATCGTATTGACACATAAGAAGTTATTAGTAATAAATGTTTCACATTAAGGAATATAATATAATATTTAAGTAGTAAACAACAGAGTTCAAGTAATGAATCCGTTGAACCCAGGGCAACGCACTGAGGAAATACTCCCTATTGTGACTATCCCACCAGCTGGAGGGCTGAATTAACCCCCATAAATACATAAACTAATAAAAATCTCAGACTGTCTACATGCTGGAAACAAAGGCAGGGACAGATAAGCATAAAATACTGGTCAAAAACTCAAAAATTTTTCTCTACTGGTTTTCAAAGAAACACTATTAAACCCTGCAGAATGATCCAGATGGTCCTCATATTCAACAACAACTTTCAAATTTGGGGAAACCAACCTTGTACTCAAATTGAAACTTTTAACTCAGCTCTGTCAACTTTGTATCAAAGTGTCTTTTTTTAAATCAGATTCGTAGGGCCTGATGTTACCACCATGAAGATGAAGAGCGGCCCATAGCGATAACTGTAGCAGCATCTCTTCTCCCTAAGTCAGAAACATCAAGCTTAGGCAAGCTTGACTTCACTGACTCAATAGGCGAAGCAGGGGTTACGAGGCTGCTCGTGAAATTCCCTACCCTGTTTTGGCCGGATTGGTTTGATCCGCTCACATTGCACCATCGCACATGTGGCAGGTTCTTATTTATTGTATCTACAGTAAATGTTCGCAACTTGAAAATGTCATTATAACTGATTAGGTTTCACATTTGTCTATAAGTATGTCTGATAATGTGTCACCTATTTGGAAGTCTACCAACAGGGAGCTGGAGTCAATGACTTAGTCATGGCATGCCTGGCGATATGCTTGAGTTACCTGTGTGTTTACCTGTCACTTAGGTGTTTGCCTGTCACCTGTGTGTTAAACTGTCTAATCTAAGAACAATGACTGCCTTCAGGCTTGTTTGAATCCGTTGCATGGCAAGGGAACGTGCAGTATTTATCGAGGGGGGGTTGGTACACTGACGGTTCTGATGAAAGCAAGGGAACGTGCGGTATTAATCGAGGGAGGGTTGGTACATAGAGGGTCTGGTAAGAAATACCATAGCCATCCTCCCGTTTAAAAAAAAAACATAACTGACATTACGTGAACTTGAGCAGGAACATTGATGAAATTTCATTTTATTATACGTATTTCCATAACAGCAAGAGTTGGGTGGTTCTTGACAAGTTCACGATTAATGCCATATATTGATTACTTATGATAATGCTGATGATGATGCTTGATTACCCTCTTCACTACAGCAAATCATGTGTTTGCCTCTTACATGTAAATACTACAACAACTATTTCGTATCATATGTACAATATAGGTAACCGGGTATGGCATGTATTGTGTAGTACACAGCCATTCTGTCCGTGACTACAGTGTTGTAACCACCGCCAAGATTCACAAGTTAAAAGTTCCAAAAGATCCGCCTTAAATTTACATTTACAGTTATTTTATTGAAATTGGAACAAAGCAATACAGAAGGCATCCCAATAAGCATTACTGATGTTGGCTGTCATCGAACATGCGTAAATTATACAGTAGAACATTTACTTGGAATAAAGCAGTAGTACATAAAATAACAAGTATCAAAATGTGAATAAGTAAGTATATGCGGAGGCTGTAAGAAATCCCCACTCCGGTGGTCGCTCCCAGAGGTTACCCGAGGACAAAGCTAATGACAAACTTGAACCCCAGCCAAAAACAGCCCGTACCTCTCGCCCGAAAATGACGTTTACTTCCGTTTGAAACAACAACAACCCTTCAGAGGTCAACGTTCTGTCTGACCGACTCCTCCACTACGCTGCCAGCGCGTCGAGTGTACGGTTTGTTTACGGACTCTTTACGTTCGATCCAACGGTAACCATCGTTAGTTAGTAGGTGAGCGGTATGTGTATGTAATAAGATTATGTATTGCTAATAACTGTTGGCTACGAAAACTTGCGATGAAAATGGGATACACACCAGATGCGTGTGCTGATACCAGTGATAGGGGCCGGAGTGGGGATTTCGTACTTCATTCCTTCATGCAGCCTCCGCCTATTCTACGAGCAGAGGTTGGGTCTGGACTGTTGTGGCCGGGATTCTCATTCTCCAAACTGAGGGAGGGGGTTTTGATAGAAGCGGCATGTCGGAATTAGTACGGCTACTAGTACTAAACCCCAACCCAACATCTGCTTGAAGAATCGCCTCCACTATGGTACAGATCTATCTAATAATCTAGGCTGGCATTTATGACTCAGCGTCGGATTTCCAAGAAGCGCAGATGGAGGAATGATTAGATCTTTGGCTTTTTAAATACCTCCTTAAAACTGTGTGTGTGTGTGCGTGTGTGTGTACATGTGTGTATGTGTGTGTGTGTGTGTGTGCGTGTGTGTATGTGTGTGTGCATGTGCATGTCTGTGTGTGTCCCTATTTCCGAATATGTGTAATTGTATTGGTTTTCATGACATCGGTATGTGAATAGGGTTTGGGAAGGCGGCCGGGTCAAGGTCGATTAAAGGCCCAGGCGTGTGACCTTGTTTTTGAACTGTGCTATTTAAAGGCACGTGAATACTACACTGCTGGATCGGGGGTGTTTATGTGGTTCAATCTCACACCAGGTCTAGCTTTATGATACGTTTGGATACGTCTAATGATGGACATGAGGGAGGGGAGGTTCAGTAACATATTTATTTATTATATTTATTATATTTAACATATGAAAATTAATTCCACGGCAAGTAAGTTGTAAAAATCTGATAACATCAGCAGGCACGATTTAAGAAAGCGAGAGCGCATGGTCTTGTGTGTATATATATATATATATATATATACAAGTATATAAATATATATATATATATATATATATACATATATATATATATATATACAAAACCAGAGCTTCTGTATTTTTTTGCAATTGACTTGTAATTTCTTTGTTTGTTTTTCTTTGTTTAGAGTTTAGAAGACATGGCGTATAGCAACAGAGCCAACCGCTGACTAAGCAGCGTCCTCACCACCCTATTGTTTTGTTAGTGACGTGTAATTTGTTTGTTTGTTCGTTTGTTTAGAGTGCAGAGGACGTGACGTACGAACCCAAGGCTAAAACACAAGTGATACTTGAGCCGTCCTCGGACTAATACGTAGTACTCTGTCCGGCCTATTGTATTGCGATTGACTTGTAATTTGTTTGTTTGTTTGTTTAGAGAGCAGAAGACATGGTGTACGAACCCAAGGCTAAAACACACAACATGTTACACTTGGGCCGTCCGCGGACTAATTTGTAGTACTCTGCTTACCCTACTGTTTTGCTATTGACTTGTAATTTGTTTGTTTGTTTGGTGTGCAGGAGCCATGGCGTACGAACCAAAGGCTGTCCGCGGACTGGGATGGGCTATGGTGGTCCTGGGGTCCCTCAGCGTCACGCTAGGGGTCGCTGCAGACATCAACTTCTCCGCTAGGGGCGTGGGCGCTGTGGGACACTTCATCAGCGCACCTATCTGGAGCGGGCTGCTGGTTGGTTCCGCTCTTAACCTTTGAACTTTAACCTAACCTTTAACCTAAGACCTCTACCTTTCAACTGTATCCCCAAAACACGCAGAAGTGACAAACACGTAGAGGTGAGATTCTTGGGAGATTCCGGCAATGCTCTGGCCCAGAGGTAGGCTTCGCACCCCCTAACCTTTAACCTTTAACGCTGAACCTTGACCTTTAAACTTTATCCCCCGAGAACATTCAACAGTGAAAACATTGGGACATTTCATAAATGCCCTTGTCTGGAGGAGACGGCTGATAGGTCCCAAGCCTTTACTTAAGTGCTTACCCTACCCATCCTTCAGCATTTGAACTTTAACTTTGACCTATAGCGGTCACCTTTCAAGAATTGAAATAAACTTTATTTTCACAGTTTACATGGATCTCTGTCGACTGTTGATGTCTTTACAGGTCCTTACGACAGGCATTCTGGGTGTTAACAGCGCAAAGAAACCAACAAATAAGTGCCTGGTAAGTCACATCATTTCTTGCCTGTGACTGTGTGACAATGTGTTTGTAGGAGTGTGTGCGTGTGCGTGTGTGTGAGAGTATGTGTCTGTGTTTGTAGCTGTGTGTGTATTTGTATATGTGTGTATGTGTGTGTGTGTATGAGGGGGGGGGGGTAACGTATTTTCTTACTTTTTGCTTTTTTTGCGATATATTTGGGACACTGAAAAGAAGTACAATACAGTCATAGACAATTGGCGTCTTGTTTTCTGACTGATTTTCCCTCCACCCGTCCACAGATCGTAGCCTTCATGGTTGTGGGTATATTCGTGATCCTGGCGTGTGTGTGCTGCATCGCCATAGCGGCAATCGCAATCGTGTGGAACCACTACGTGTACGCCTGCCGTCAACACGACTGGCGAGCCTACCACATCGCACAACAAGACTATAAGAACAACCCGTCCCAATACGAAGAACCAGACTTGTGGTATGTTATGAAGTGGCTTGTTATGAGCCCATTCACAGTTTAAATGGCAAATGCGCAGTGTGATGCATTGTGGATTAATGTGTCAAAGGTGAATGCCCTTGTGAGCAGTTCTTGCGTACTATGCCGCCCAGGAGCGTCAAAAGAACAACCCGGTCCAATACGAAGAACCAGAATTGAGGTAAGTAATAACGTGATTTAGATAAAAACGCCTACATCCTCCTACGCAGGGACATCCAACGGCGAAACCGCCTGTCTGGATGTAACTGTTCTCTCAACCGTCAGTCTTAGTTCCTGTGGGCGTCCCCTCCCCTTCCAGAGGCTAAAATTGATCTTTTCACGGTTGAAATTTTACCGCCAGGAATTTCAAGGCCTACGACTGCAGGGCGTCCGCCATCGGCCTTCACGCCACGAACATCGTCCTGGCCGTGATTGAAATCATGCTCGGGTTCGCGGTGTCCATCATGAGCTGCGTCGGACTCTGCACCATGCGACGCGGTGCGGGACAGGTGGGTACTGCAGACCATTGCCGTTGTTACCTAACGTTCCGCCCTTTTGATAAAAAGGAATTGCGGAACCTCACAGAGAATTGAAAGTGGCTAGCCTATGGTCCTAGAGACTACGGTAGGCACTAAAAGGTACAAAACATCTCACACACTAAATTTTCGGCCTTACTCAGTTTGAATGTCCCACAAGGTTACTCACACGTGGCCGCAGTTACAAAATTGTAGGTGCATTGAAGGTGTGTTTTGTATATTTCGTGGCTTCAACCACAGAATATGTTGTTGATGTGTACGCTATAATGATTTTTATGATGCACGCGAACGAGGTTTGTATCTGAATCAACATAGCCGACATGACCGTCCTTTGAACAGCGTAACACACGAGCCTCTTTTTCTGTACATATATCTGTTTAGCCAGCTTCTCAGACCTTCGGCGCGGCAACAGCTGGTTATATTCCACTGCACCTGAACCAGCTGTTTGTATTTTTCTATATCTGTTCTGTAGACAGTGATTTACGCTGCAGGCCCGGTACCGGACGGAACGCAGGGAAACATTGTGATCATGCAGGGAAACCCGGGTTTGTACCAAGCGTTGTTATTTGTGTCTTCATGTATTTTGCTTGTGGCGTTAAAAGATAAGCAACCGGCAGCCCGAAAGCTCCAGTATGGGAAAATTGGCGACTTGTGTATGAAGTAGACTCAAAACTAAAGAGCTGATTGTACATTCTGATTGTCATACTTTTACCTCTTCCCAATAGATACAATAGCGTCGATTTTAGACTCGTTATATTAACCCTCAAACACCCGAGTGGGGTCCATTTGGACCCCAGGCGTACATTTTGAAGTGCCATTTGAACATTTTTGATCTGAAGAAAAAATCCTTCCGTGACTTTGTCAGTCAATATGTCTTATACCTTCTCCTAAGTTTTCGCAAAGATTGATACAATAATGTGGAAAATATAAAGAAAGTTTGTGTTCAGTCCCTCTGGGGTCCAAATGGACCCCAACAAAAATGTGCAGTTTTTAAAACGAACTTTGGAGGCTTACTCCTTAACCATTTATAGTATGACTACCGAACGTTCAGACAATAAGAAGAATGTAACCCTAAATCCTCACAAAAATTTCTGTGTCATCAACATGTAATGTGACAACATTATGACGTCATTTACTTAATCAGGGCGGCCATCTTGGATTTTGACCAATGACGTCATGAAATTAGCATAAATTATAAATTTTAAGTCATGAAAATTACATTGAATTTCATAGAATTTAATTGTTGTCAGAAAACAGGTGTATTTTACCAAGAAAACCTTGTTTAAATTGAAATTGTCAAATTTTGGCAAAAATATGCCTGTTAGAATATGGTTGCCATGGCAACCGCCGAAAATGATAAACTTACTTTACTGATCAAAAACTTTTGCAAACAATATTTCGTGATAAATTACCAAGTTTCGTAGCTTTAGCTCTAGCCGTTCATGAGTAATGCGACATAAATGTTGCTGAGGGCCTCAAAATTCCCCTATCTGGTCGGAATAGGTTTAGTGCATAAATTATGATAATGAGTTGGAATTAGCAACACCTTAACATCTCAAAATCTTCCTCTTACATTGACGAAGCAATGTATATAAAATGATAGCCGATAAGAAATGGTACTGAGATTTTATGAACAAAACATTTTTGGACCCCACTCGGTCATTTTAGTCGCAAAAAAAGGTCGGGTGCTTGAGGGTTAAACTGTTTAGCAAATGTGTCATACATCGTCTCCGTTTCCATTACTATAAAACAGTGTTTGATTCGATTTTGTGTCGTCACATTAAATTTCTCTAAATCCAGATAATCCAATACCCAACAATCTTCATCGAGATAATCCAACTGTCGTTAATTCAAATGTCACTAGCTAAAAGTGGATCGTTTTCGTCCCGTCCAACTCCAGGTGCACAGGGGAGCCAACCGCAGGTGTTCGTGGCCCAGAATCCCGGTGCGGCAGGTGCACCTGTCCAGCTGTACTACCCGGCCCAGGTGCCACCTGCCTACCAGGTGGACCCAGGTGCGGCGCCAGGTGTGCAGGAAGAGAAGAAAGGCCCGATACCTGCTGATTCCGTGTGAAAAACCGAACGAGATGGCTTCCGCCTCGTCTAGATGACGTCATAAAATACCAGGATGTAGAAAGATGGCGGCACCCTGGCTTATTGGATGAGGGGGTTACATATTGATTTTAAACGCATCAAGACGTTGTAAAGGATTGATACAACGCAAGGAACATATTGGATTCGGTGATCAGAAGAACCAACATTGCTTGACTTGACTTGACTTGACATAAGGAAGCTTCTTTTTTTTAGACAACTACAACTGTAATCAACTGACATTATTG
Organism: Branchiostoma floridae; assembly: GCF_000003815.2. NCBI lineage: Eukaryota > Metazoa > Chordata > Leptocardii > Amphioxiformes > Branchiostomatidae > Branchiostoma > Branchiostoma floridae. The sequence continues at coordinate 359,556 of NW_023365716.1, forward strand.
TCATCAAAATATTACAAAGGTTAAATTGGAGGAGGACACGTTGCGCGAATTGTACTTGTTGCTTCCAAGAGATAAATGACTATAAATTGGACAAAGAGTCCCGTGAACAATACAAGTATCGAGATGCAGACTTTTGATAATTATAATGTTTATTTGTAAAGTTCCTATATCAAACTCATACAAAACCTAGTGTAGTGCGTATGATAATTATAATTCACGTATATCTTATTTATCCAGTATAAAATATGTGTCCAGTTGGAAGTATATATCGAGGAACTATTTACAGTTAATTTCTGACCACCACCTCTAATAAGTGCTTTGGACCTAAACTCATTATACTTAGTTGTATAGTGGTATTGTTAAAGATAAGATTCCATAGGACATAATTTGCTAACAAAGAAACGTAATTATACGTACATTCTATTAATGTATTGAAAATAACATACAAACAAAATGAAAAAAGCTCATATTGCGCACATTTCCTTAACAATAAAGCAGAGTGCGTATAAGTAATCTGATCTATCTGCCGATTGTCTAGTAAAATTGAAAATCCCTTTTGCATGCACTATTCACCAAATGCATATATACACAAGTATATAGAGATACTTACTGGGTTACCTAAGATTCTGTAGTTAGTCAGTCAGTCTCTAAGTCGCAGAGTCATGAGACTTAACCTGGAAAACCTAGTTGGATAACGAGCCAAACAAATTTGCCTTTTGAAAAGGCGTAACGGCTAATAACATAAAAATGTAGAGTAACTGAACCCCAAGTTGCTGTAGCCCCCCTCCCCACACATTACTCTGGAAGACTTGCAGCATGCTTATAACGTATTAATGGTGAAAATTGTATCTTTGCCGGATAAAGTCGGATGATAAAATATACAAGCTCCTGAAATCCTGTAAGACAATTGTAGCTTGAGTACAGGATTCAATATGGGAACTCTCAAGGTTAATCACATGTTTTCTTTATTCTTAATTTCCAAAATGTAGCAAGGCATTACCCTGGCCCTCAAGGCAGCATTGGTGATGTTTCAGTGTCTTGTTTTCTTCATTTCTGTAAAGGCGAGTAACGAACGGCTAATAACAAAATTCTTATTACAAAGGTTCTGTTATTGAATGCCAATCTAACTTGCTGTTGCCCCCTCCTCAGACATTTCTTCCTCCACTATGAGGCTTGCAGCAAACTTATCACATGTTTCAAGGACTGAGTGGAACTTGACACATGCCCTTTCACCTTTGGCCTCCAGGATGTCCAGTAGCTCGCGCGCTGCATCCTGGGGAGTCCTGGCAGCCCGGATGCGGTCGTTCTCGTCCAAGTTGATGACGTCATCAGCGCGGAGGTGGTTCAGGATGGGGTTGATGTGACGTAAGGTCTCCACCAGCTCCGGCCTCTTCCGGGCAACGCGTCCCAGCATGCCTGTCGTCAGACAAAAAGTATATTGTCAGTAATTTTTGCTCTTTGATAACTAGAATCTATCGTTGATTCTGACAACCGCCACTAAACAAACGATGAATAACATAAAAACAAAACTCTTGAACGGGCTTTCAAGCCATGGTCTTAATGGAACAATCAACAAGAAGGCAATTGCAATCTTAAGTTTTTTTAAAAATAACTAAAATTCTAAGGTCAGTAAACTCACCTGTCAGGCTGTCAAGATGCAGAAGCAGATCCTTGACATCTTCCGGAATGTTCCTTTTAGGATGGACGACATCTCTGCCTTCCTCCGCCGCCGTCTCCACCTCTTCCCTGCTGTAGGCGTGAGGCTGGGGTCTGTGTTCCCGGAGGTCCAGGGCGCTGAGCACCATGTCCCGTGACCTGGATCCGGGGCTGGTCTCGTGCAGCAGGCGGTACGTCATGTTCTTCAGGAGGTCCATGATGGAGTTGCAGTCTTTCCTGAAGCCTTTCGTGCTCCTGACGAAGATGTTGAGCTGTCTCTTGTCCTGTGTGATCCGCAGCAGCGCGTCGGCCTTCCCGTCGGTACATTTGGCGCTGTTCTTCCACAGAAGAGGCCGGCTGAGCTTGTCCGGGTGCGCCTGCATCAGCAGCGTCTGCAGCCGCGGGAACAGGTCGCACGAGAAGCTGTCGATCTCCTGGCGACCTTGGATCTGGAGACCAAAGTAGACAGCCTTGCTGGACACAGGAGACCACGCCGCCTCTTCCATCTCCTGCTGCAGCAGGCTGGGGAGGATGAAGGTGCGACCGTTGTACGTGTGGCAGAGCTGGAAGTCCTGGAGAAGTTTGATCAGCAGAGGGATGTCGGCCACGGCACTGAAGACACGTTTAAGCTCCTCAACGGTGACGTAATCGTCGGCAGTCCTCTCAACCTTGTCGATTGGAAAGTTGTCCGGGGCGAGCAAGGACCCCAAAACGGATGTGAAAAGCCACTTGGGGTCTAGTACTACCGACGAGTCAGCTTCGCGGCGAAGGTAGATGATCTATGTGAAATATTTGAGCAAATGGTAGACGAAAATGTAACTTCTTTTCACACGAGATAACAGTTACTCAAGCAACTGGGTAGATGTATAACTATTGATTGTGACTGTCATTATGTACAGATAAGAGCTTTGAACGGGTCTCACTAAATACCGAAAACAACCGAAAACAACCAAAAACTACCGAAAACAACCGAAAACAACCGAAAACAACTTTCACTAAATACCGAAAACAACCGAAAACAACTTTCACTAGATACCGAAAACAACCGAAAACAACTTTCACTAAATACCGAAAACAACCGAAAACAACTTTCACTAATTACCGAAAACAACCGAAAACAACTTGAAACTACCGAAAACAACCGAAAACAACTCGACACAACCATCAACAACAAACAATTATTTAACTGGGCTATTATTTAATAATTTTGACTTTATTTTGGACAGGAGCTAGGCTAGGATGGATTTATTTGTTTGACGACCCATGTTATTAGTACAATATTAGAAATAATAAAGTCAATGATCTAATTTGACTGTCCGAATATATTAATGATCGAATTCAGATTCACGGATCCTGTCACGGGGACTGCTTGGTCAACTCGCAAACTCATCAATGGATATCTATACTACTTGGCATCTATTGTGTAACTCCAAGCAGAGGTAACGGTAGGGGCCAGCAACTTGGCCGCAACAAGAAATCGCAGTCACTACTATCCCCCGATGAAACCTCTGCTTGGAAAATAGGTTTGCTTATTAATTACTGCTGGCAAATTCTGCTGCCTATTTAGCTAATGTGTACTACATATTTTTACTAGCAACCAAAGCAATCTAATATATTTCTTGCTCAATTATAACGCATTTCCGCTGCCACAACAAATCAGTTTAAATGGAAAAAACGCAAACGTGTATTACCACAGAGGCCCCATTTTCTGGATGATCAAAATAAGGATTCTGCTCTACACCGTAAAACAGCGCGTGATGGAAAGGTATTTTCACCAGCTACATCCCCTCTGCTGGAAGAATCCTTCATTCAAAATCACCCCATTCTCTCTCTCGGCCGTGGGGAAAATAATTCAATGGATAGTAACCAGTAGATGAAGATAAAATAGACATAAGTAGTTGTTTACTAGTTGTTTTCCGGCTGTTTTCGAGTTCTGATCGGTTGTTCATGATTGTTTTGACATGTTTTAGGCGGTTTCGAGTTGTTTTCGGTATTTTTCGAGTTGTTTTCGGTAGATCTTAAGTTGTTTTCGGTTGTTTTCGGTAGATTTCAAGTTGTTTTCGGTTGTTTTCGGTATTTAGTGAGACCGCTTTGGAACAGTCGTTATATAAAAGAATGTGTATTAATTGTATTACTTTGATCCTTTGATATATTTGTGCTTGTACAATGCACATTAACTTCACATAGCTGAAATGGATTTTGGGATAATTTCGGCCAAATGAAGACCTTGTTAGAGACTTTTTTTTCAGGACTGTAACCAAAACAAATTTTTGCTAGGCCCTGCCTACGTATGTACGTAGTCCCTCGACCTGATCTGGTGGTTGGAGAAAATAGTTACACAGAGATTTTGTCGGTTGTTCCTGCCATGACAGAGGTTAAAAAGCAGATCTTGTTATAATGCAGTTGAGGTTAATTTCTAAAGCCACAAAAGTCAATGCCGTAAGGTTACTTAGCACAGCTCTAAATAGCGACTCTTTAAGAAATTTTCTATGAATAAACAAATACTTTAACATACCTCCCCCTCATCGTGAAGGTAAGATGACGCCAGGTGTACGATACGTGACTCAAGGGTGCCATACGTTGCCTGCCTGACAGCTGTCAGGAAGTCCTGCCATTCCATCACTGGAAACATCTTCCTTTCCTGCCTCCGGCTTTCAATCAGTGTCAATATCTGGACACAGACCTTTGGGACCTGTGGTCTTTGCTGTGAATATTCGAAATGTAGTTGGTGTCTACTACTATACATAGTGCGAGACTGATGAGTTATAGAAAGGGTTTCTATTGTATATCGAAACTGACCAAACATCACAAACGATCGTGGGTGTCGCAGTTAATAATTTGTCATACATGAGAGATGGCTATTACCCTTTCATTGGAATAAATCTCAAGTAATATCATACCTACATGTGGGGTTATATGTTGTCTACACCTGAGGTTGAGATTTCATACCAAATATAAAGAATTCCAAAGCTTTCTGTTCAGTACCTTCAACATGTCGTCCCTGAATGCTGCCAGCACCTCTCGCAGCCGCTGTATCCCAGGAGACCCCGCCTCCAGGCAGTTGATGAGGAACACCTCCTGTGACACAATCAGTGACTCCTGGAACAGTTTCCTGTAGTGTTCCACCAGAGCTTTAGCCCGGCGCATACCTACAGGTAGAAATCGTATTGATATTGCACAGATACTATTAAGATTACGCGTGGGTCTAATACTTACGTAATTTGACCAATTGCAAGGAAGCAAAATAATCAAGCACTATAAAATATATCAAATAGGCCCACTCTGAATTCACCTCACCTGCTTCCTGGTCCTGTAGTTTGTCCGCATGACTGGCGATCAGGATAATCCGGGGTTTGTTGGTGGGATCTGCGTTACTGCAGTGGATGAAGCTCAGCCAGCCGTGGACCTGCGAATAAAAGAACATTTTACTTACTTAAAAGGTACTATATAATTATAGAAAACAGTAAAGTGTATCAATTTGTCTCAGGATTAAAAGCATAGCAGTTTGTCTTAAACAGGCATCTCTACCAGTGCTTTAATCATAGATATTTGTCTCCACTCCCAAATCAGCATTAGTACTAAGACAATGAGCTGTTGTCTTTCATGCAAATTGCAAACATTGTTCAAAGGTTAATCCTACCTGCCGTTTCTGTTCGTCCTCCCCATCCGTGATTTTGTAGACGACAGGGAAGATGGCGTTAGTGGTGCGGAGCAGCATGGCGTGTGTGACGTAGAACTGTGCCTGTCCTGCGAAGTCATGCAGACTGAGTCTCCCGATTCCCGGCACGGTTTTACTGGATACATGCACCCCCGGGGTGGGGTTAAAAACGTCTTGTTGTCTGACCCTCCTCTTTATGTTCCAGAAAGCAACAACGATGACGCCCGTCTGGAATTTTTTGTAATTTCACTGATTTGCAATGACGTCAGAGTCTGAATCATTAAACGCTGTGGAATTCACTGCACTTTATAAATGTAAAATATATTGATACATTTTGTCAAAATAGTTTATCATAAATTTTGCCCTGTTTATCTATCATTGATTGAATTGATTGTTTGTGGATTTTTACCTTTTTCAGAATCTTTCGCAAAGATGTTTTTCCGACCTGCCCGTCTCCACAGAGAAACAGTTTGACTGTTGTTCCCTCCTCAGACCCCACGGAGGAGACCAGCTCGCTGTACTCAGCCTGTTTCCGTGTTTCTGTCTGGGGACAGAACGTGAACGATTAACGTTTTGTCAGGTGATCAGTTGCCATTCAAATGATTTGATGTAACAATAACTTGAAAGACAAAGATCTATCTTGAAAACGTTTGCTCTGTTGCGATATGAACAATAGTATTACGATAAAATTTATCTGTCGTGCGTGTGGTTTGCTATGTGACTGTGTGACCATTAGAAGAAGATGTTGTCGCAGTTCTAACGTGTCTTGTATGAAATCCTGCTTGGATCTTCATCTGCAGTTCACAGTGAGATAGTTATAAGGAGCTGCATAGCTTACCTCCAGCAATAACTGTGTATCTTTGCCCAGTCCTGCAGTAACGTCAACCGGGCGCTTGTTGTTCTGAAATCAGATAATGGAGAACTTTCAGACGTGTTAAACCAATCTGCACATTGAATCCTCTTGTAAGAAAACGTGAGAGTAGTCAAGTGAATATAGACATATTTGTAACGTTTCTATCCCATTCATAACCCTGCTCAGATGACATCTGCGCTACCTGGAATGAGGCGAAGCCATGATGGCAACCTTGATAAAATATGGCGAGCTGCTAATGCAAAAGGGCTTATTCAGTTTATTAGCATTTAACCCTCAAACCACCGTATGGGGTCAAACTTACCCCAGGCGTATATTAATATGTGTTATTATCGCATTTCTGGTCGAAAACAAATTTCCTCTTATGAGTATGTTTGTGTATATGTCTTATAACTATGTTTTTACCAAATTGGCTCATTGTTGATTAAGTTATCGTAGAAAGTTTATGCATGGTCATGTGGGGTCAAAACTGACACCAGTATTGATTTAAACAAACTTTTGAGACCTACACATAAGCAACTTATCATATGATCACAAAATTTTCAGAGAATGATGTACATGTGAAACAGAATTATGGTAACAACTTTTCTGTCATTATCATGTTATATGACGACGTTATGACGCCATCTAGCAAATATCGGCCGCCATATTGGATTTTGACTGATGACGTAATCAAATTAGCATAAATGATGAACATTGAATTATGAAATTTACATTGAATTTGAAAAGATGTCATGAACAAGTGTGGTTTGCCAAGAAAATCTTAAAATTTGAATGTTTAAGCCAAATTTAGAAAATTTCGTAATAAATGTCCGTCAGAATTCCGTTGCCATGGCAACATGAAAACTGATGAATTTTTTTTATTCAATTAAAATGTTTGCTATTAACATTTTCTGAAAAGTAACCAAGTTTGGTGGCCCTAGCATAAGCCACTCAGGGGCTATGCGGCATTGAATTTGGTGCAGGCATAATAAAAAAACCTACCAGGTCTGAATAGTGTTAGTGCAAAATGTGGTCCTCAAGATCTTTTGCATAAATTATGATAATGTTGAATTATTTTCACCTTATTATGTCAAACTGTCCAACATAGATTAAGGAAACGTAACATATATACAAATCACAAAAAGAGACACCAAAAAAGCTGTATTTGTACAAAACACTATATATATGGGGTCAGTTTTGACCCCATACCGTAATCTACGTCACAAAAAAGGAACGGTGGTTTGAGGGTTAATTAGATCTTCATCATCATCATCGGTCGACGTGATCAAATGTAGACATGTTCGCACATGTCTACACACGACGGGGTTATACCGCCCCTTACGGGGTGACATACCCTTTCGTAGGCTAATTACAAGACGGGGATGCGCCAGATCTCCCGTCCGGGTGAATGATGTAATTCACCATGTGGCTGATACGAGACAGAGGTTCGCCAGGCCTCCATCCGGGTGATTTGAAGTGAATCACCAACTCCCGACAGAAGGATTTGCACCAACGCACACCGCACCATCGCACGTGTGGGGGTTCTTTAACGTGCATGGGGTATGGCTCTCCCCATACACGGGACTTCCATTTAACGTCCTATCCGAGGGACGACTCATTTTTCACTTGAGTAAAGTGAGGAAAGTCGTGTAAAGTGCCTTTCCCAAGGGCACAAGACCGGCAACACGGTAGGCGGATTCGAACCGGCGACCTCTCGATCACGGGCCGAATACAATACCACTGTGCTACGCGGCCCCACGATTAGATCTTACCTTGTTAGTCACATTGAGATCAGCTCTGTTCTTAATGAGCAGCTCCACAACTTTGTCATGTGCTCTTTCACACGCTTTATGCAGACCTGTGTCTCCATTCTGTAACACAACAGTTAAAGCAATGCTTAAATCAAATGTCTGGTCATAAGCGGATACTTTGTAATATCAGACTTTTTGGACCAACCACAAACCCTCATTTTTATAGTTCATACAGCCAGACTGTCATAACCCTGATGGGTATACAATGATTGATTACGAAAACACAATTTAAATACGTTATACAGTCATGTCGTTATATGCTTGGTTGTTAAGATTGCAATGACCTCCCCTACACGCTTCATGCAGAATTGTGTCTTCGTTTTGAAACAGAACAGTTAAAGCATTGTCAACAAAAAATGTCTGATCATGAGCGGATACCTTGTAATATCACATGGTCAGGTTGTGTGGATCGATCACAAACCAAAATGCCTATCGATCATACAGTCATAACGACATGAGCATGGTTAATAAAGACGGAGGCCGTGTATCAATCAATAATGGGTCAAACATGTAGACTTGAATCAATGAAGGCGAAGGATTCGGTTATTATCATACCATAACAGGATTCGGTTATTACCATAACATGAAAGGAGGGTCTACTTTATTAAAATGCACGTTTAAATCATTTGCAACAAAATGAAAATATTTTTAAGGTGAAGTTAATCTCTTTATCTAAAGACGTGCCTTGCGTCAGCTCACTTTTTGTGTCTTCTTGAATGAGCTATATAAACAATAACGTCAATGACCCGTTCTTGACTTGACGTTTGCGGTGACCTAACACCTGCTCAGTGATTTATAACCACCCAGGGAGCGAAGGCATTTTGACACCGTAGCCGCTTCAGGCGGGGCATTAACCTTTAATTGATTTAATTTGCAGTTTTGTTATAGCCTGTTAGTTTAAATTCTTACCTTGTTAGTCACAGTGAGATCAACTCCGTTCTCGATGAGCAGCTCCACAACCTTGTCATGACCTTCTCTACACGCTTTATGCAGACCTGTGTCTCCGTACTGTAACACAACAGCTCAGACAATACTTAAATCAAAGGTCTGGTCATAAGCGGATACCTTGTACTGTTAGACTTTTTGGACCAACCACAGACCCTCATTTTTATAGTTCACATAGACAGAATGTCATAACCCTGATGGGTACATAATGCTTGATTACAAAACTACATCTTAAATAAGTTTTACAGTCATAACAATATATGAATGGTTGTAAATAATTGTAATGACCTACCTACACGCTTCATGCATAATTGTGTCTTTGCTTTGTAACACAACAGTTAAAGCAATGTCAACAAGAAATGTCTGATCATGAGCAGATCCATTGTAATATCACATGGTTAGGTTGTGTGGATCGATCACAAACCACAATGTCTGTCGGTTATACAGTCATAACGCCATAAGCATGGTTAATGAAGACGGAGGCCGTGTATCAATCAATAATGGGTCAATAATGCGGACTGGAATCTGTCTGTATCTGTATCTGTATCTATATAGCCGGTATAACCGCCCTTCAGCGTAACACACCAGCTTCGCAGGCACGCGGCGCGGCAGCAGCTGGTTATATTACACTGAACGACTCATCACACCTAACTTTTGCACATCTATATGCAAGTGTTCTCTGAAACTATCCAGAGAAGACGCCCCTACTGTGCTTGGTGATAACATATTCCACTCTACAACAGTTCTGGGGAAATAGGAATTTTTGAACACATCAATCCTAGGTTGGTAACTCTGGTACTTGAAAGCATGACTGTTTCTAGTTCGTTTTTGAGCTGGTGTTAGATACTTATCAGTCGGTACGTCCACCAGCTTATTGGTCATTTTGTACATCATACAAAGTCTGGACATTTTCCTCCTGTCTTCAAGTGATGTCCACTGCAGATCTGTTTTTATTTTGGTAACACTAGCATCTCTGCTGTAGTTGTTTGTACAGAATCTGGCAGCTTGGTTCTGTACCCTTTCCAGTTTATCTTTGTCTTTCTTTGTATACGGATCCCATACTGTTGCAGCATATTCAAGATTTGGTCTTACCAGTGACGTGTATGCAAGTGATTTTACCCTGGATGGGCATGCCCACAAGTTGCGTTTGATTACTCCCAGTGTCTGTTTAGCCTTGGTTGTTATTTTGTTAACATGGACACCCCACTTCAGTCCAGTTGTTAATGTAACACCGAGGTATGGGTGGGTTTTTGTGGTTGCTAATGTCTGACCACAGAACTGGTAGGGGGATACATTTGGGGTTCGTTTGTTTGTTATGTGCATGATATAACATTTACCCGGATTGAACTGCATAAGCCATTTCCTTTGCCACTCTTCCAGGGTGTTCAGATCTTTCTGGAGAAGTAGTGAATCTTCCTTTGTAGAGAGCTCTACATATAACAGGCAGTCATCTGCGAACAACCTCACACTTGAATCGAGCTGGTCTGGCAAGTCGTTTATGTACAAGAGGAAGAGCAATGGTCCCAGGACAGTTCCTTGCGGAACTCCAGACGCTACTTTAACTGGAGCTGAGGCCCTCCCTTCTACCACTACAGTTTGCTCTCTGTTCGTTAGGAAAGCCTTTAACCAATTAAGTGTGGTACCTTGAATTCCATAATGCTCTAGTTTTGATATCAGTCTGCTATGTGGGACTTTGTCAAAGGCTTTAGTAAAATCAAGAATTGCTAGATCCACTTGTCTTTTGTTGTTCAGTGCCCCAGCTATGTCGTGTACTGTTAAAATAAGCTGTGTTTCTGTGGATCGCTTTGCTCTGAAACCATGCTGGTAGTCCGTTAGTACATTGTGGCCTTCTAAGTGTTTCATTATATGGCTATGGATAATGTGTTCAAGTAGTTTACAGGAAATACAGGTAAGTGAAACTGGTCTGTAGTTACTGGGGACCGCTCTATCTCCCTTTTTGAAAATGGCGCATACATTTGCATCTCTGCAGTCTTTAGGAATCTCTCCTGTGTCAAGCGATTGTTGGAAAATGTTAGTTAAAACAGGTGCGATTTCACTGGCTGTCATTTTGAGGAACCAAGGAGGTATTTGGTCTGGCCCGGATGCTTTGGATGGATTAAGGCCTTGCAGCATTTTCTCTACACCATAAATAGAAATCAAGGAAGGCGAAGGATTCGGTTATTATCATAACATAACAGGCTTCGGCTATTATCGTAACATAACAGGAGAGTCTATTTAATTAGAACGCACGTTTAAATCATTGATAATGCAACGAAAATATTCTTAAGATGACGTTTCTATCTTTATCTAAAGACGTGCCTTGTCTCAGCTCACTTCAATTCGTCTCCTTGAATTAGTCATTCAAATTATTTAACGTAAATGACCCGTTTTCCCCGACATTTGCAGTGACCTAACACCTGCTTAGTGATCTATAACCACCCAGGGAGCGAAGGAGTTTTGACAGCGTAACCGCTTCAGGCGGGTCATTAACCTTTAACCCTATCTAGACCGGGCTTTTTTGGGATACCTGGGACCGGGGGGGCTCTTTTGACCCCCCCCCCTTCGTAATTTCAAGACGGCTTGGGTTACGATCACCAAATTTAGAGGGGATGATGTACTAGTAAAGTTTTATATTTTCTGTGAGTTTGATATCGTTATGACGTAATACGACGTAATTATGACGTCATAATGTCATATTTTAGGCTAAAATCGTCTAAATATGAAATTTCCGTTATACTTAAAGGTATTAAAGAAAACGATGACTATAAAGGTTATCTTATTGGTGTCTAAGTCTGCCAAGTCTTTTGTTACCAATTACGACGACACTGACGCCAATATGACGTCAGAAAATGACGTCATTTGTCCGCCATCTTGGATCGACAAGCTTGAATTTTCTAAAATACGATTTTTTCCACATATAACCCCAAAACCCAATGGAAGTGGACTAAAAAGGTTCAAATGATTGTGTTTTGTTAAAAAATAAAAGATTTGGACGGAATTTGAGTAAAAATAACATGTATTTATCGTTGAAAATGGCATTGTCCGCCATCTTGGATTTTGACCCATGACGTCATCAAATTAGCATAAATTATGAATGATTAGTTAGCAATGTAACTTAAATTTACACAGGATCTTAATGATATAGATTAACAAGTTTGGTCTAGCAATAAAACTATGAAATCCCATAATTCAAACTGAAATTAGTAAATTTGGTAAAATATGCCTGTCAGAAACCCGTTGCCATGGCAACACGAAAAATCACAAACTAAAATTTTTTCGCAGAATTGTTGTTAACAATATTTTAGGCAAAGTCACCAAGTTTTGTGGTCCTAGCACACGTCGTTTGGCAGTTATACGACGTCAAAGTTGGCGCAGGCACTTTTAGCCCCCCCCGGTCTAGATAGGGTTAATTGATTTAGTTAATCTTCAGCTTTGTTATAGGCCGTTATTTTACATTGTTACCTTGTTAGTCACATTAAGATCAGCTCCGTTTTTGATGAGCAGCTCCACAACCTTGTCATGACCTCCCCAACACGCTTTATGCAGACCTGTCCATCCGCCCTGTAACACAACAGTTAAAGCAATGCTTAAATCAAAGGTCTGATTATAAGCGGATACCTTGTAATATCAGACTTTTGGGACCAACCACATACACTAATTTTTATAGTTTATACAGCCAGAATGTCATAACCCTGATGGATATATAATGATTGATTACGAAACCACAATTTAAATAAGTTATACAGTCATAACGTTATATGCTTGGTTGTTAAGAATTGTAATGACCTACCTACACGCTTCATGCAGAATTTTGTCACCGCTTTGTAACACAACGGTTAAAGCATTGAAAACAAGAAAGTTCTGATCATGAGCGGATACCTTGTAATATCACATGGTCAGGTTTGTGGATCGATCACAAACCACAATGTCTATTGGTTATACAGTCATAACGCCATAAGCATGGTTAATGAAGTCGGAGGCCATGTATCAATAATTGGTCAATAATGCAGACTTGAAGCAATGAAGGCTAAGGATTCGGTTATTGTCATAACATAACAGGAGGGTCTACTTTATTAACATGCACGTTTAAATCATTTACAATGAAATGAAAATATTCTAAAAGGCTACACTCTACGTAATGCCCCTGTGAGACCAAAAGACCCTTAACTGCCCAGTGAGAAGTGTGGCGTCATATATAACTTTGCATGTGAAGAGTGTGGTGAGACGTATGTGGGGAGAAACGGAAAGATCGCTAGGGGGAACGGACTACCGAACACCAAA
>NW_023365716.1:375441-380446 GCF_000003815.2 Branchiostoma floridae
GTTTATCTAAAGACGTGCCTTGTATCAGCTCACTTTTTGTGTCTTCTTGAATAGCTATAAACAATAACTTCAATGACCCGTTTTTGACTCGACGTTTGCAATGACCTAACACCTGCTCAGTGATCTATAACCACCCAGGGAGCGAAGTTGTTTTGACACCGTAACTGCTTCAGGTGGGTCATTAACCTTTAATTGATTTAATTAATCTGCAGTTTTGTTATAGGCCGTTAGTTTACGTTCTTACCTCGTTAGTCACATTGAGATAAGCTCCGTTCTTGATGAGTAGCTCAACAACCTTGTCATGACCTCCTGCACACGCGTAATACAGACCTGTGTCCCCATTCTGTAACACAACAGTTAAAGCAATGGCTAAAGCAAAGGTCTGGTCATAAGCGGATACCTTGTAATATTAGACTTTTTGGATCAACCACAAACCCTCATTTTTATAGTTCATACAGCCAGAATGCCATAACCCTGATGGGCATACAATGATTGATTACGAAACCAGAAATTAAAAAAAGTTATAACGTTATATGTTTGGTTGTTAAGAATTGCAATGACCTCCCTTACACGCTTCATGCAGAATTGTGTCTTCGCTTAGTAACACAACAGTTAAAGCATTGTCAACAAGAAATGTCTGATCATGAGTGGATACCTTGTGATATCACATGGACAGGTTGTGTGGATCGATCACAAACCACAATGCCTATCGGTTATACAGTCATAACGCCACAAGCATGGTAAATGAAGACGGAGGCCGTGTATCATTCAATATTGGGTCTATAATGCAGACTTGAGTCGATGAAGGCGAAGATTTGATTTATTATCATAACATAACAGGAGGGTCTACTTTATTAAAATGCACGTTTAGGTCACTTTCAGTGGAATGAAAACATTCGTAAGATGAAGTTTCTTTACCTAAAGGCGTGCCTTGCTTCAGCTCACTTTTTGTGTCTTCTTAAATTAGCTATATAAACAATAACGTCAATGACGTTTTTACTTGACGTGTGCGGTGACCTAACACCTGCTCAGTGATCTCTAACCACCCAGGGAGCGAAGGCGTTTTGACACCGTAACCGCTTCAGGCGGGTCATTAACCTTTAATTAATTTAATTAATCTGCAGTTTTGTTATCGGCCGTTAGTTTACGTTCTTACCACGTTAGTCATATTGAGATTAACTCCGTTCTTGATGAGCAGCTCCACAACCTTGTCATGATCTCCTTCACACGCTTTATGCAGACCTGTGTCTCCATTCTGTAACACAACAGTTAAAGCAGTGGTTAAATCAAAGGCCTGGTCATAAGCGGATACCTTGTAATATCAGAATTTTGGGACCAACCACAAACCCTCATTTTTATAGTTCATACAGCCATAATTTCATAACCCTGATGGATATATAATGATTGATTTAAATAAGTTATCCATTCATAACGTTATATGCTTGGTTGTTAAGAATTGTAATGATCTACCTACACGCTTCATGCAGTATTGTGTCTTCGCTTTGTAACACAACAGTTAAAGCATCGTGAACAAGAAATGTCTGATCATGAGCGGATATCGCAATGTCTATCGGTTATGAAGCCATGACACCATAATCATAGTTAGTAGAAACGGAGGCCGTGTATCAATAATGGGTCAATAATGCAGACTTGAAGAAATGAAGGCGAAGAGTTGGCGAAGAATTGTGTCTTCGCTTTGTAACACAACAGTTAAAGCATTGTCAACAAGAAATTTCTGCTCATGAGCGGATATCTTGTAATATCACATGGTCAGGTTGTATGGATCGATCGCAAATCACAATGTCTGTTGGTTATACAGTCATAACGCCATAAGCATGGTTAATGAAGACGGAGGCCGTATATTAATCAATAATGGGTCAATAATGTAGACTGGAATCAATGACGGCGAAGAATTCGGTTATTATCAAAACATAACAGAAGGTTCTACGTAATTAAAATGCACATTTAAATCATTTACAATAAAATGAAAACATTCTAAAAATGAAGATTCTATCTTTATCTTAAGACGCGCCTTGCCCCAGCTCACTTCTTTTCGTTTTCTTGAATTAGCTATACAAATAACATTAACGCAAATGACCCGTTTTTCACCGATGTTTGCAGTGACCTAACACCTGCTCAGTGATCTATATCCACCCAGGGAGCGAAGGCGTTTTGACGCCGTAACCGCTTCATGCGGGTCATTAACCTTTAATTAATTAAATTAATCTTCAGTTTTGTTATAGGCCGTTAGTTTACATACCTACCTTGTTAGTCACAGTGAGATCAGCTCCGTTCTTGATGAGCAGCTCCACAACCTTGTAATGACCTCCTTTACACGCGTAATGCAGACCTGTGTCCCTGCCCTGTAAAACAACAGTTAAAGCAATGCTCACAGCAAAGTCCTGGTCATAAGCGGATACCTTATAATATCAGACTGTTTGGACCAACCACAAAACCTTATTTCTATGGTTCATACAGCCAGAATGTCATAACCCTGATGGGTATACAATGATTGATTACGAAACCACAATTTGAATAAATTATACAGTCATTACGATATATGCTTGGTTGTTAAGAATTGTAATGACCTCACTACACGCTTCATGCAGAATTGTGTCTTCGCTTTGTAACACAACAGTTAAAGCAATGTCAACAAGAAATGTCTGATCATGAGCGGATACCTTGTAATATCACATGGTCAGGTTGTGTGGATCGATCACAAACCACAATGTCTATCGGTTATACAGTCATAACGCCATGAGCATGGTTAATGAAGACGAAGGCCGCGTATCAATCAATAATGGGTCAATAATGCAGACTTGAAGCAATGAAGGCGAAGGATTCGATTATTGACATAACATAACATAACAGGAGGGTCTACTTTATTAAAATGCACATTTAAATGATTTACAATGAATTGGAAATATTCTTAAGATAAAGGTTCTATCTTTATCTGAAGACGTGCCAGGCCTCAGCTCACTTTTTGTGTCTTCTTGAATTAACTTTATAAACAATAACGTCAATGACCCGTTTTTGACTTGACGTTGGTAGTGACCTAACCGTAACCGTTTCAGGTGGGTCATTAACTTTTAGATAAATTGATTAATCCGCAGTTTTGTTATAGGCCATTAGTTTACGTTCTTACCTTGTTAGTCACATTGAGATCAGCACCGTTCTTGATAAGCAGCTCCACAACATTGTAATGACCTCCTCCACACGCGTAATGCAGACCTGTGTTTCCGTCCTGTAACACAACAGTAAAAGCAATGATTAAATCAAAAGTCTGGCCATAAGCGGATAACCTTAACATGACCTCTCTAACACGCTTCATGCACACCTTTGTCTATGTCCTATACCACAGCAGTTAAAGCAGAGGTTAAATCAAAGGTCTGGTCATAAGCGGTGCGGATACCTTGCAAGCTTGTAATATCAGACTTTTTGGACCAATTACAGATACCGCCAGAATGTCATAACCCTGATGGGTATACAATGATAGATTACGAAACCACAATTTACATAAGTTATACAATTATGACGTTATGTGCTTGGTTGTTAATAATTGTAATGACCTTTCCTACATGCTTCATGCAGAATTGTGTCTTCGATTTGTAACACAACAGTTAAAGCACTGTCAACAAGAAATGTCTGATAATAAGCGGATACCTTGTAATGTCACATGATCAGGTTGTGTGGATCGATCACAAACCACAATGTCGATCGGTTATACAGTCATAATGACATAAGCATAGTTAATGAAGACGGAGGCCGTGTATCAATCAATAATGGGTTAATAATGCAGACTTGAATCAATGAAAGTAAAGGATTCGGTTATTATCATAACAGCTACGGCCGCGTGGCGCGTTGGTACACCCGATCCCTCGATCTCGGAAGTTAAGCAACGCGCGGTCCGGATAGTGCTTGGACGGGGGACCAACCAAAGACGTCCGGATTGCTGTAGCCTCACGAAATTTTCCACGAAATCGTCTTCCGGGAGGGACGTAAAACGGGGGTCCCGTGCTCGAGGAGGTGCCTCGACCAAGTTAAACAGCCTCATTACCCTCACTCTGGGTACCTACTGGCTGGCAAAATTCACCAGATGATTATCATAACAGGATTTGTTTATCATTTTAACATAACAGGAGGGTCTACTTTATTAAAATGCGCCTTTAAATCATTTGCAACATGAAAATAGTCTTAAGATCTGAAGTTTCTATATTTATCTAAAGACGTGCCTTGCCTCAGCTCACTTTTTGTTACTTCTTGAATAGCTCTATAAACAATAACGTCAATGACCCGTTTTTGACTCGGCTTTTGCAGTGACCTAACAACTGTTCAGTGATCTATAACCACCCAGGGAGCTGAGGCGTTTTGACACTGTAACCGCTTAAGGCGGGGCATTAACCTTTAAATGATTGAATCAATCTGCAGTTTTGTTATAGGCTGTTAGTTTACGTTCTTACCCCGTTAGTCACATTGAGATCAGTTCCGTTCTTAATGAGCTGCTCCACAATCTTGTCATGACCTCCGCTACACGCGTAATGTAGACCTGTGTCTCCGTACTGTAACACAACAGTTAATGATAATAATAAAGCAGTGGTTGAATCAAAGGTCTGTTCATAAGCGGATACCTTGTAATATCAGACTTTTTTTGAACAACTACAAACCCTCATTTTATAGTTCATACAGCAAGAATGTCTCAACCCTCATGGCTATACAATGATTGATTACGAAACGACAATTGGAATAATTTATACAGTCATAACGTTATACGTTTGGTTGTTAAGAATTGTAATGACCTTCCGCAGACGCTTCATGCAGAATGGTGTCTTCGATTTGTAACACAACAGTTAAGGCATTGTCAACAAGAAATGTCTGATCATGAGCGGATACCTTGTAATATCACATGATCAGGTTGTGTGGATAGATCACAAACCTCAATGTCTATCGGTTATACAGTCTTAACGCCATAAGCATGGCTTAGTGAAGACGTACACCGTGTATCAAT
>NW_023365716.1:383236-395473 GCF_000003815.2 Branchiostoma floridae
TAGGAGTTTGTGATATGTCTTATAATTAATATAACGTCCTTGATTCTAAATAGTGTCTGACATATAGATGCTAAATTCAGACTAAACAACCGAAGGTATTTTCTTTGTATTTTGTATTTTACCGAGAGTAGTTGTGGCCACTAAATAAATGTAACAATTGCACCATAGTCAGCTTGCCAGTATGGCACCAAGTTTCACACTTAAACCCTCAAATTCGAACATACAGCCACACGTAAAAGTCTCCTTTTTTGGTTTTGTCAATACACCTAGTACTAGTAGCTACTATTCAGTCTCCAGTATTACTGAATCATGTTAGGAAAGTAAGTTGAACTCAAACAGATTTGACCATGACATATTCAACTTTATTTCATATTTAAATGCTTTTCAATGTGCATTTGCTTTACATCACTAATCATGGCCATTTATTTTCTGCATTCCATACCCTGTATTCTGCATTTCATATGGCCTGCCATGAATGAATTTCATTACTATCTGCTCTTATCTGTTCTCACAGCTTTTCATATAAGAACTTCTCTTAGTTTCGCCTGATGATTCAGGTCCTAATCATGAAAATTCATGTCAAGTCAAATTTGATTGTCTCCATCGTGATTTTTTATCTGATGGCACCAATTCTTGTTTATTGCTTACCTGGTAGTATTCCCCAAAACTAAGGCACTTGAGCCCAAAACATTCCCTCAGACTAAAGGCAAAGGGTACTGGAATTGTTAAACATTAAGAATTACTAATGTACCCAAGCCAAATTTTACCTTCATTAGGGATCCCTTTTTTCTACACAAAAAGGTCTCAGTGAGAGATTCTTAGAAAAAATGAATTTCTTAATTTGTATAGGGTATAACCAACCAGTACATAAAAAATAGTAACAAACATTCACATAAACAATGCAGGTGGACCTGTGCAGGTTAGGTGGGCATACACAGCAGAAATGTCTACACGACATACTGAGCTCCAATTTTACATGTACACACTAGTTAGGTGCATATAGACATCATTGTGAACAATTACAGAATATTCAATCTAATCTTCACCCAATGTTAACTATCAAACTGAAACCGCAAATGGCAACAGCATCAATTCATTCCAAATGCTTTCATGAGAGACTTTGCTAGCTTTAAATTCTCATAGAGGACTTTAATATCAGCAGGCGCTTCATTGACATCAGCCAACGTGGGGCAAGCACAGTTATGTTCAAACATAAATTGTCTCTCCCAGATTTCCACGTCTCTTTTCAAGTCTGAGTAGCACCTGCTGACTTTCGTTTGCAGCACTGCAACAGTTTTTTCATAGTCAGGCTTGATAACATTCCTAACATGCCCAGGCACTCTCATCTTCTCTCGTAGTCTCTCAAATGTTGAGACCTCTTGAGTGTCTCCAAGAAGCTTGTACAGGTTCCTGGACCAGGAAGACTGCTTCCCTTCTTTGTCCCTTTCCTCTCTGTATGAACATATGCAATGTAGCGATGAGAATTTACCCAATATTTGTTTACGCAGCAAAACATTTTATATCAAGGTTAAAGAATGGTGCAGCTTCTTACATGCAGAGAATATTTTTATGAAAAATTTCAATGCATTCTACACAATAACGCCAGATAACAGATCAATCATGAATAACTGAAATCCAGATTACATACCTTGAACACAGAGATGGCTTGGCTGAAAACAGCTGAATTGGCTCTGCCTTGCCCCTCCTGCCTTCTCTTTGGGGAGTACTGTCAGAACATCTGAATGGAATGAATAACATATTACAGTGACTTAAAACATAAAAATAATCAAACAGTACTAAAACAGAACAATTGTGATTGAAAATATTGCCCTAGGGACAACTATTGAAAGTAATTACTTAAAAATAAGCCAAATTATGGCACAAAAGAAATGTATAGTACCTTGATTGGACAGCATGGTTCCCAATCTGTAGTGACATAAATGTACCAGCTGGGCTCTGATTGGTCACGGCAGGTGTCGAGCTTGGAGGATCACTGCTATATAATAATGTTGACAAAAAACAGTTTGATAAGTCATGCTGGATGGACTTTTGCTCAAAGTCCTTTAATTTCAGTGTCTTTCCTTATGAGTTTGTTCATGCAAGGCTATGTGACCACTTTGAGGCAAATATACTAAATTGACCATATGGTGAAAATCATTGTGCATGGAGGTAGCAATTTGAACATTGGTTTTAAAGGCTGGAAGATTGTATACAAGTGGAAAACATTTTGTCTTTCAGAATGATGCATATACTAGGAAATAGCGGGTATTGCAAGAAAGTTTGATGTACCTTGATTGGACAGCATGGGTCCCAGCTAGTGGTGGCAAGAAGGCAGCACCTGGGCTCTGATTGGTCACAGTGGGTGGCAAGCTTGCAGTTGACATCTCGTTTTGCTGCTGTTCACTGCAATGATACATGTGCATTAGTCATCATGAACTTTGGTCTGAGTCTCTTTGAAGTTTCTATACTTTTCAAAATGATGCAGTCACTATTAAAAGATTATAGTTTCCTAGGTTGGTAAATCAGTGTACAGTAGGGTCTTTGTTTTACTACAACCAACATTATAAACCCATGGTACAACCCACTGTACAAATAAGTGTAATGATAACATCATATCAATGTAGGTTATGCCAATCATTGAATGACAAAAAGACAAATTGAGTAATTATTGGGTGTGACTAACCTGTGTACAGTTCTGTCATCTTCAAAGGCCAGGAGATTGCAGACTTCTTCTACCTCCCGCACTTGCTCCACAGGCTCATCAGCAGAACTGTCATCCTCCATCACGTCATAGCACTCAGCATTTAAGGCTGCCTCCATCTCTTCTGAACTTCCTTCACAGGGTGGGAGGAAGTCTGTATACTTTACTTCTGTCAAGTTCCTTTCTCCATCCTTCTCGTATATGTAAATTTTTCGCAATGGAACCACCACATTGTCCTGCATGCACTTTTGCCAGGAATCGCGCTGATGTTCGTGAACTGTCTCCAGTGTGCTGCTTCGGAAGTGGAACATGTGAGGTCCTGAAGGACGGCTGTCGGGATGGGATGGTCCATCGTGGAAGGCAACTCCCTCCTCTGTAACTGTCCACCACTCTCCTTCACCACATCGGAAATAGTCTCCCAGCCGTTCACAGTGCGCCTGCCACAGCTTCGGAAATGGATCTGTGGTTTTATAACTTGTATCAAGAAGAGACAAAAAATGCAATGCAGCAATACATGAAATCATATCTATGATATATATATGACCTAGATTGATTCTTATTCTGAATAAATGCTTTGGGAAAGTTTATGAATTGTAATTGCTGGTTATTGCAGTGTTGTATTCACAACACAACATATATGTTGAATAAGTATTATCCCATACTCAGTTTAGCCCTCTTGACATGATTTGGTACAAAATCTTCAACTGCAGGCCTTGATTCATTAACAATTCAGAGTTGTTGTCTGTCAAGATTCAAATACTTTGTACAGTAAGGCCAATGTTAATTTGATATATGGATGTCAACCTCTAACCAACCAAAAAAGTTGCCTTCAGTGTGAATGCCGGTATACAATCAGGTGGATTCAACTAACTATGAAAAGAAATAAACAGAAAAAATTAGTTTGAATCCTACATAATGAAACTATAAGTGGTCCTTCTCAAATTCTATTTGGGCTCCAATATAGGCAATTTTAGGCTTCCAATCATTTCACTAGCCAAAATCCCATTCCATCCCAGCTTGGACCTACACTATTTCAAAATTTGCAAGTTAGCAGCAAATACAACTACCAGTAATGTAACATCATCATCGATCGACATGTAAACTTTTCATTGCAATTACTATATTTCTTACAGCATAATCATTTGGGAATAAGATTGAAAAATACTGTTTGATGTCTCACTGTTAAATATCTCTTTTATATGCTATGATTTTGTGCAATTGTTTGAAAAGGTTGTAGGGCACCATATTAGGATAGATGGGCTATGCAGGGTGTATAATATTGTTTTCATAGTCATACATTACTTGTCTGGATTCAGTGAGTCAGACTCAGGGGCTTAGCATAATTACTGCCGCTATTATACAATACACATCATCATAGTTGTCTGGAGCTTAATATAGTTGTTAAAAGTGTGTTACCGGTAGGCCTGTAGTTATTACAGTAACTATATTTCTCTTTATGGCCATCAGTCAGTGTATATTGGTTAGTTTTTACCCTTTTGTCCAGACTCTCATAATCTATGTTCTCAACAATTGGGCTGCAAACCAAGTCTCAAAATCTCCAAGCCACAGATTTGAGGTAGTCTAAGCTGCCACTTTTTGGCTATGCTACATTATTGTAGTACAGTAACTCAATCCTTGAAAAATCTCTTAACCAGGGCTGCATTGGTGGTTATTTTATGCCCAATGGCCAACTTATTGGACAAAGTTGCCAGAACTGTTTTTGAGGTAGAAAAGAAAGAATGCTTGCTAATTGATGAGTCTGAGACATTACAATTGGTTCAGCTGATTGACATATGACTATGAGTGGGCAAATTGCAGAACTATATATAACCATGCAATTAGTTTAAATCAATTACAGTCATCTATGACTTAAAACACAAAAAATTGGCATTTCTTCAGTCTTTGGTTTAAGTTTTCAATAAGTCCATGTTGATTTGCTTAAATAATATATTGGATGGTTCGGTATAACAATTACTCTGTGTGTTGACTCATTTCTTCAACCTTCCTAGCCACTAAATAAAAACAGTCAACTTTGAACTTTCCTTTTGGTCAAACTTATCTTTATAAATTCTTATTCAAGTCTTAATTTTAGGGTTCCCAGAAAATGTCATCCATTAGATCAAATCAACTTGCCCTTCGTCTTTCGAAAGGGACGTAAAACGGGGATCCTGGCTCGAGGAGGTGCCTCGACCACGTTAAACAGCCTTATTACTCAACACATTGGGTACCTACTGGCTGGCAAAATACACCCGATGTTATTATTATTATTATTATTAATGTACAAATAGCTTTAGCAAGATCATCTGGGAAGCATTTGAGGACTAATCACATCTTAAACCTTCTTGATGAGAATTAATTTTTTTAGAACCATACTGATCTTATCCAGGTCATAATCAGTGTCAAGGACAAACATTCCCTACCTCTAAAAGTAATCTTTTGTGATCACATGTACTATGTGATAAACCTTAAAGTCCTACAACACCATTGCCAAGTAACAGACAGTGTTTATGTATACTGGGCTCGAAAACCCACCTGCATATACAGGTTAGTGCAAGTAAAATTGGAGCTGTGTAGGTATTTACACCTAACCTGCACTGGTACAGGTACTGTTTGCTGGGTACATATAAATACTGGGTTTTATGTAACTGTCCTATGATGTCGGAGTATTTGGATTGTTATTAGCTGCATTGAATGTTACCACCTATTAAGTATAAAAGACAAAATAGCAATGGTTCCTGAACAATTTTAGTATGATCCATTCTTCCTAAATTTAGAGTGGTGCAGGTAAAATTTGTCTGGTTCAGGTTATTTTCAATGTTACCTGCATGCACCAGTGCAGGTATGCAGGAAAAAGTATTTCGAGCCCTGGTTAGCATTCGCTCTCATATGACCACCAGGTAGCATTAATCTACCCTCGTGAAAAACATAATCATATTAAAACAGACTTCTGATGCCACATTATATCCAATATCCGGTATTCACTCCCGCAAGTGTGTATCCGGTATGCACTTGTATACCTTGGTGTGCCTACAGCAGAGTTCTCTCTTAACACAATGTTTATCAAGGTGGTGGATAAATGTCACCTGGTGGTAATATGTAAATGGAGTACTACATGTTGAATACAAATGTTTCATGATGATTATTTATTTGTCAGTCCATCTAGCTTCTGGTAAGCATAATTTCTTCTAGGAATCCACTCATTTTCCTAATTCGCCCCCAAATTCCATATTGATTCCTCAATGATAGAACAGTGTTAAGTTCTACATGTATTAAGTAAACATTGTATAAGAAATTATATGGTCCATTCTAAATTCAGTTGAAAATCTGCTTAGTTATGTGAGCCTTTATAAGGACACAATTCTTCACTTTCCTGTATATGTGGTATCAAACTCTCAGTAATAAAGTTTAGTGTTTGGATTTTTATAATCTAATTTACAGTATGCTAATTTAAACAAATAGCTAAGGATTTAGTACTGACCCCATGAAGATAATGCTTTAATGTATTTTCCTCAGATCGCTTCATTGAACCAGATTAATGTTGACTGTTGAACACCTTTGTAAGCTCAAATATGTGTGAAATTTAAATATTCACATTTCATTCACTAATCAGAAATGGGTTTGCAAAAAGAAGACAAAAGCATGATTTATAACATCTAACTTCATAGCCCAAAGCTTATTAACAGTTTTGTATGACAAAAAAATGGATACTACTATAAACAGATTAGAAAGGTACTTACATGTACTTCTTGTGATGACAGCAAGCTGAATCTTGAAGTGATGCTGAACACAACTGCACGTATCGCCAGTAAGTTCCAGAAAAAATGATTCCTCTGTCTTGGCAGGACCCGCTTTTATGCCACTTGTTAGCATGTTTTGGATTTGAATATCTTTTGATGGCAATCAGCCTCAAAGAAGTCAAGCAGACAGTCATGATGATAACTGTCTGGTTATGTCTGGTTTGGTAGAATTGTGGATACACATAATATTATCAAGCATGTTCAAAACAGAACCTTGATATCATGCACTTTGCTGTGATCATATCACACCATTTAATAATGGTATAACATGACAGGCCTTAACCAGGTATTTGCAATAATTGTGTATACTATGTTGGATTTAGAAACCCACCATTTGTTTAAAAGTTAAACTTCAGATACTTGAATGCTGTTTGTTTATTGTTTGTCAAAACAAACCAAGCCAAGCCAGGCCAAGCCAAGCTGTGTCTGGCACATATACCTTGCCAGGTAAAGGTGTGAACAATTCCCATTGTTCACCTAGGAGAGCCAGGTGTCCCACTGTCAGGGGGTTGTGTCAACAAATTAATTGACCATATTGTTCCTTTATCAAAACAAAAGTGTCACATTTCACCCTTAGAGTAGCCCAAACTTGATATTTTGTCATCTTTTTTCTTTCGTAAAAGCGCTAGCTTATGCAATATTTTCATTTGTCACAAAAGACATGTATGGAAAGTACACATGTTACACCTCAATGTTCAACCTGGCCCATGGTTGTTCCCTTTTCCATTTACCTGTCAGGCTTGCATGAATATTGCAAATATGCCATTTTTCATAATATTTTGAACATATTAAAGAATATCTCTGTTAAAATCACACTAGTAAGTGTGGGCCAGGCTGAATATTGTAGAATGCTCATTCCTGAATACATAGATACCATATTTGTGTCACAAATATGTTCCTGGGGCTAGCGCACGGAGCCTAAAAGTGATAAAATATAGCTGTGCTTATCATATTCATATTTCAATATTAATGAGCTTTAGGTGATATCTGTATGGTCTGACACCAACTTATAGGTATTGTGCTCCACTTCCTGTTGAAAATTCTGGAATATAGCAGGCCAAGAACAATATATGGCAAATCAAAGTTGGTGGGTCAGTTAATTAGGCAGGAGGGCCATAAAATGACTTACGGTCATTGAGCGTATCACTTAGGCATATTTGTAACATTTCTATCCCATTCATCACCCTGCTGGGATGACATCTGTGCTACCTGGAATGAGGCGAAGCCATGATGGCAAACATGCTCTGATGAATATTAAGGCGAACTGTTAATGCAAAAAAGGGAGTTTTTCACTTTATTAGCATTTAATACATTACAATCTTACCTTGTTAGTCGGATTGAGATCAGCTCCGTTCTTGATGAGAAGCTCCACAACCTTGGCATGACCTCTACACGCTTCATGCAGACCCGTGTATCCGTCCTGTAACACGATCGACGGTTAAAGCAATAGTCACAACAAAGGTCCGATCATGAGCGGGTACCTTGTAATATCACGTGGTCAGACCGTGTTGACTAATCACAAACCCCCATTTTTATAGTTCACGCAGTCAGAACGTCTTAACCATGATTGATTAAGAAACCACAATCTCTATCAGTTATACAGCCATAACGTTATATGCATGGTTATGAAGAATTCTAATGACCTCCTCTACACGCTTCATGCAGAATTGTGTTTTCGTTTTGTAGCACCACAGTAAAAGCAATGTCAACAACAACCTGATAATGAGCGGATACCTTGTAATATCACATGGACAGGTTGTGTGAATCGATCACAAACCTCCATTTCTATTGGTTGTACAATCATAACACCATAAGCATGGTTAATAAAAACGAACGCCGTGTATCAATAAGGGGTACAGACCTGTATCTCCGTACTGTAACACAACAGTTAAAGCGATGCTGAAATCAAAGGTCTGGTCATAAGCGGATAGCTTGTAATAGCATACTTTTGGGATCAACCACAAACCCTCATTTTCATAGTTCATACAGCCAGAATGTCATAACCCTGATGGGTATACAATGATTGATTACGAAACGACAATTCAAAAGTTATGACTGTAAAAGTTATACAGTCATAACGTTATATGCTTGGTAGTTAAGAATTGTAATGACCTCCCCTACACGCTTCATGCAGAATATCACATGGTCAGGTTGTGTGGATCGATCACAAACCACAATGCCTGTCGGTTATACAGTCATAACGCCATAATCATGGTTAATGAACACGAAAGCCGTGCATCAATAATGGGTCAATAATGCAGACTTGAAGCAATGAAGGCGAAGGATTCGGTTATTAGTATAACAGGGGGTTCTACTTTAGATTTAAGTATTGACAATGGATTGAAAATATTTGTAAGATGAAGTTTCTATCTTTATCTAAAGACGTGCCTTGCCTCCGCTCACTTTTTGTGTTCTCGAATTAGCTATATAAACAGTAACGTCAATGACCCGTTTTTGACTCGACGTTTGTAGTGACCTAACACCTGCTCAGTGATCTATAACCACCCAGAGATCGAAGGCGTTCTGACACCGTAACCGCTTAAGGCGGGTCATTAACCTTTAATTGATTTATTTAATCTGTAGTTTTGTTATAGGCCTTTAGTTTACGTTCTTACCTCGTTAGTCACATTGATATCAGCACCGTTCTTGATGAGCAGCTCCACAACCTTGTCATGACCTCCTCTACACGCTTCATGCAGACCTGTGTCTCCATTCTGTAACACAACAATTAAAGCAATGCTTACAGCAAAGGTCTGGTCATAAGCGGATACATTGTAATATTAGACCTTTTGACCAACCACAAACCCTCATTTTTATAGTTCGTACAGTCAGAATGTCTTAACCCTGATGGGTATACAATGATTGATTACGAAACCACAATTTGAATATTTACACAGTCATAGCGTTATCTTCTTGTTTGTTAAGATTTGTAATGACCTACCTACACGCTTTATGCAGATTTGTGTCTTCGTTTTGTAACACAACAGTTAAAGCATTGTCAACAAGAAATTTCTGCTCATGAGCGGATACCTTGTAATATGGCATGGTCAGGTTGTGTGGATCGATCACAAACCACAATGTCTGTCGGTTATACAGTCATAACGCCATAATCATAGTTAGTAGAGACGGAGGCCGTGTATCAATAATGGGTCAATAATGTAGACTTGAAGCAATCAAGGCGAGGGATTAAAGGAATCGATTATCGGCATAACATAACAGGGGGTTCTACGTAATTAAAATGCACTTTTGAATTAGCTACAGGTTCGTATCTACACTGTTTAACCGGTTGAGCATGTCAAATTCAAACCAATATCGTTTATAATTTCTAACATTCATAATAGTACTGACTGCGGTTGTGAAAAAAAATTCCTAATAATTAAGCTATTCACGCAAGGAAAATCATCATAGCGACACAAAGTTTAAAAAAAGTCCATACGTTACGAAAGCAACACTTCAGATGAGCCCTGACTTCAGGCTGGTACAGACATTTCATGGTAAGTTTTGTGAGCTATTTACAATGCAGAAAATTAAGTAATAGGAACCCTCCTATCTCCGTCCAAAACACTGCGACATCAAAATCCTTTTAGTAAATCTTCTCTGAGGAATGGTTTTAACATCTGGATCACGGCATGAGTCGGATTTTTCTGACTCTGCATGGCAATTGGTGGATCTATCTGAGTTCCCTTTTCTAACCTAGAGGACTCGGTGTTGCTGTGTGAAATGATAGAATTTGACGTTACACATGACAGAGTTCTCCAAAAAGCGTACGTGATGCGATATGGTACTTAGAATCAATCTCGAGCGAGCCTCTCCTCGTGTCTCGGTGGTACTCACCCCATCCTTTGTATTGACGTCCAGTCCTTCCTCCAGCCCCCTCCGGACTTTCTCTACATCCCCACCCCATGCAGCCAGGAGGAAGTGCTGCGGGTGCATGGTCGCCTGCCTATAACCTAGAAGAAGAAGACCTAGTTCACAGGGAATATAAACACGGCTTTAGAGCATGTTTAGATGAAAATCTCTCTGACTGAATCACTAATTACTAAATCATTTTCTACTCAGTGCTCTGTATATATCACTGCTGGAGTAGAGCACTGAAAATGAAGAAACATCTTAACCGCTGTTATATATATATATATATATATATATATATATATATATATATATATACATATATAAACTCGATTCAGTGAAATCAGTTAAACTATGTGCTGATTTTACCATTCAATATACATGAATTGAAGTACTGAAGTATGTATTCTGTTTGTAGTTGACACATCACGTGACTTTATGACAATATCACGTGACTTATATGCGTTCTGTACAGACTTTTGTTGTAGGCAAGAGTTCATTTTACGATATACAAATAAGACGCGTTTTCCTTGAATATACTGTACAAGCATTGGCTGTTGTCGGTTATTTAGTGATCGGACATATCACATCAGCATTGACTACCAGCATTGGCGATATTTAGTGGACGCTCATGATGCAACGTGTCACGAAAGTCTGATACTTTATTCGGATTGAGCAAGGTGATCACGCTAACTTACCATATAGCCAGGCTACGTCGACCAATCAGAAGGCCCCGTTTCATGTTGGTTATGACGCCGTATTCATAGAATCCCGGCCAGCCGGGTGTTAAATTGTTTTCCGGGTATTAGAAAAATTAAAGACTGGACCCAATCATAAGGAGCGATACACAGGAAAGTGACCAATCAGAATGAAGGATTTACACGCAGATAGGGATAAAATTCATTACAAAGTGTTTGGCTATTTTATCGCTTGGCCATGCAGGTAAGTGGGTTCGGAAGGCAGGGAGAGCAACAGTCTGGCCAGGCCAGCAAAGAAAAAAGGCCGGACGGACAAAAACAGCGATTCCGAAGTGAGCAATTGCGCAGGCATATCTATATATATAAAATATGCTACTAGTATATGATAATAAGCTACGCTCGGTCGTTCTTTCGGTGTTTATAGCACCCGACCATGAATTATGGCACCGTACACCGAAGGAAAGCGGGTCATTAACCCTTAATTGGCCACCCAGTCGTATTAAACAAGGAGAAATTGTCCTAGTGGTCTTATTACAGGTTCGCGATACGCGACATCTACCTATTTTACGACTGTAGGGCTTTATATGGACGCCGCCATATTGGGATTTTGACATCTGACCGCCCATGCAGATTATCAACTAGTTAGGCAAAAGCAGTATACCCTCTGGGTACCAAACTCCGCCCGTTTGGCGCTGTAGTACCATCATGGATTGCTAGTCGGCGCTTCAGTACCGCATAAAGTTCCAGGCACAAATAGTACTATAAAACAACATGCAGTGTTCATTCCTGCATATGTTACACAATTCCTTTTTTTCCTGACATAGATTACATTCAAATGTGAATCTGTCCATATCTGGTAACAAATGCCGATTTCTATTCTAAAATTACGTACTAGTTGGAAGTCAACTGCTCAGTTTACTGAAAGGACCACCATAAAGATTCATAGATACATAAAACAGGTTAGCATGTACATAGTTCTGGTAGAATCAACACTACCAAACCAAGTCCCCTTGTGCCGATGCTAAGTGTTACTGTTACATACTTATTTACTGTATCCACTGCACGTAAACAGACACCCGAGTCCTTACCTCAGAGTTTGTTCAGCACAATTGAGCTCATTCCAGCTGACCACCCTGACCAGGTAAACATGTCCTTCAGACAGGAAGACCGCTCCGGGGCCGCCCAGCTCCCT
>NW_023365716.1:395573-430832 GCF_000003815.2 Branchiostoma floridae
GTTGAAAAAAAATCAAAGTAAAATGTAACTTCAAGAAGGTTCTGGAGTTTACAATGTCTGAAGGCGTGTCCCCTACGTGAGTTTGCACCCGTCAGACAGGGTTTGACGTCATTACAGTCAGGTGGGTATCGGGGAGCGATCTTGGCTGTCAGCTCGCGAGTGGATCTATGGCAGTTTGTGACACATTCTATGGCAGTTTGTGTTTTTAAAATAACTGTACAAGCTGATTCTACGGACATCCTAAAACACTTTTGTTAAGTGTGACACTTTTTGTTGTTTCTTTATAAAACTCCAAACCACTGACAATGACAAAGTGAAAGATGTCTGGACGGCACTTCAATATCATCGTGTGTGGCGTAAGTGGTAGAGCGTTCGGCTCGGACTCAGAGTCTAGTAGTGCCGAGTTTGATACAAGCCGTACTCCAGACATTGTACCCTTGGGAAAGGCACTTGATACGACATTCCTTACTTCACCCAGGTGTACAAATAGTTAGCTAGCTACACCCAGGTGTAGCTAGCTGCTTAAAACTCCCACTAATTACCTCCATGAAATGTCATGGAGTTTATATTTTCAGTAGCGTTTGTCTGTCTGTCTCTGTGTGTGTAAACAAGATAACTCAAGAACGGCTGGGTGGATTGGTTTCATACCCGGTGTGTTGGTGGGGTGTGGTAAAAGCTGGAAATTATTAGATTTTGGGTCCCTAGCGGCTTCCCTTGGTACCGCAGCGCAACTTCTGGCTTTGCTATCTCGTGTTCTGAGCAAGCTATGGTCACGATTTTTGAGTATTATCTTGTGCTCAGGAATAAGTGACATAAGTTTCGGCCCCCTAGTGGCTAGTTTTGGGATAGCAGGGACATTTTTGTCAAAAACTTCTGAAGACGATAACTCAAGAAGGGAATAACGGATTTTTTAAAATGATTTTTGGTATGTAGGTACCTTAGACAATGTTGCAAAAAAATTAAATACTAATTATGCAAAATATGAGCACATTTGCATAATTAATGAGAATATTCTATCACAGCAGTTTTTTCTATGTATCTCTTGTCCCGGACGTGATATGGTCTTGGCATTTGGGTGGTAGATAGCTTTCAGTGTCATGGCAAAGTTGGGCAAGTTTCAGCCCCCTAACATTTAATTGGAACTGCAGGGGCGTTTTTGTCAAGACATTCCGAAGAGGATAACTGCAGAAAGGATTGATGGATTGGCATCATATTAGGCATGCGGGTACCTTAGGCAAAGATGTTCATAATGATAGACATGTTATACAAATGATTTAATTTGCATAATTATTGAGAAAATTGTATAATTCCATTGTTTTCAATAACTTTACTTCAATAATTGTAGCACATGTTAATTATGATAGGTGGAATATAAGCATGTACCAAATATGGTAATGAGGAACTTATTTGTATAATTGATGTAAAATTTGCAAAACCACTTTATGATTAATGATGGGAATTTTATACATGTGTACGTTAGTCAATGATGAACAACACCATGCATAAATCATGTTAATGTATGTAATTGCATGGAATTTACAAAAGCTCTAAATATTTCATGGAGGTATGAATTCGCCGAACTCTAGTTCACAAGTGAATCATGAGCCGCACGAACAGGACGTTGCCTAGCAGAGCTCCCGTAGCGCTGTACACGCCATGTGCAAGCCGGTGACATCTTAAACTTCGGGGAACAATCAATCAATCAATCAAAGAATTTTAGTAGCGTAGCAGATTAACGTTTTAGGAAACGTATCTTGCCGGCATCAAAGGACAGAGTAGTTTCCTATGGTTATAGTGTCACTAATCTAGAAGGTACGTTGCTTTGCCGCCTTCGTGTTATGGAATGTTCTTTGGTGGGCGAGTGTTTCTCAGAAAAGTTCTGTTGTCTGACTCTTTCGTTCCATTATTTGTTTATTTGTTTGCTCACCCTTCCTAGGGTGTGCAGTTTGTTCTCCAAGAGCTTATTCGCGGGTCTTCAAATGTTTTCCGAAGCTCGTTTCATTTTTGTGTGTAATTTGCATTTGAATGTGGATCGCACGTGTTCGGGTGCGCAGGTGAGATTGATTCAACTCAGTATCATTTGACTTCGGAGTTAGGTATTCAGACACGGCTGCATCACTGCTAGGCCTGTTGTATTCCTTGTAATCCCGCCAAAGGAGCCTAATGGAGCAGAACAACACTTGGCTTGTCACCGCAGGCCTGGAGGAGCACCTGACATTCTTCTCCTGACGACAGTAGTGGTTTAATGTATTACTGACTCCGCTGTGGGTGAGTTACGACATTTTTTGGAAATTTTGGTGTGTTGTCAAGGTGGCTTAATGTCATGCATACGTAGAGAAGTTTGTACGAAAAGGCACAGAGGTGAGGGAGAAAATCTAAAGGAGTAGGGAAAGGAATGGAGAACAATAAGGATTTGAAAAAGGGAATGGAGAAGAATAAGGATTGAGAAAAGAAAAAGGAGAAGAATAAGGATTGGGAGATAATTAAATGAAGGGACAGGCAGGAACTTAATTTAAGGGAATAATGGTACTCTCGGGAGAAGCAGGTGCCGAGGTCTTCTCACCCCAGTCCTTAATCCGCCACCGAGGCAACGCGAGTGAGAATATATTATGGAGTCACCCAAGGAGCTGAGTAGGACCTTCTCAAGTTTCTGTCATGATTGTACCTGTGACCGCGACGCCTTTCAGGTAAAGGTGACCCCTGACGCGCTCAGAGTTGTTTGTTACTACTGAAATTAAAGAACCTACAAAAGGGCTCCTAAATGTACAAAATAAATGGATGGATGGATGGATGGATGGATGGATGGATGGATGGATTGATGCTAGGGATGAATGACCAAAATAGATAAATGTCGTTGTGGTTAGGGTTGTTGGTTCAGCCCTTGGTCGTACTGAGCTTGAATACGTGGCTGGACTTGATGTTGTGCCCTTGAGAAAGGCACTTAAGTATAAGATGGACTTGTCCAAGAGTACAGTGTGTAACAGGAGTCCCACCCACTGGATTTGATCACACCACTGGAGAACACAACTACACCATGTAAGTATCAAAGCGCGTATCACATAAGCGACAAATTAACCTGACGATGATGATTTACAGTCAGTTTGTATACTCTCCAAGCAGAGGTTGGAGGGAAAAATCGTGACCTTTTTCTTCTTTTATCAATTTTTTTTCGACCGGTCTTCCCACCAACCTGTGCTGGGGAACGGAGCCGCTCAAAGCCTATTAACAGCTAATCGCTACCCTATCAAACTCCACTTCCACGTATAGCGACTTCACTTGGCGTGTAGGTGTGAATTACGCCCTCCCGACCATGGAAGCCAAATTCCCGATTTCTTGGTTGCGACATGGTCCGGTTGGTGGGAAGGCCGGTCAAAAAGATTGATGAAAAAAAGGTCATGATTTTCCCAACAACCTCTACCTGGAGAGGAGGTATAACTATAAGATACGACTGTGAAAGACACGACACGGCAGCGAGCCGGTAAAAATCAGAACTAACGTTACCAAGCTCCCTCACCTCTGCTTGGAGAATATCAAACATGTACAAGTGACCATCCCTACATAAGGGTCACCTGGCCATTGTGACCACATTTTTGTGTTCATGTATCAAGACTGGCCAAGAGTCAATCATAGTAACCACCTGTTTTCTATATATATACCATATACAAATGTAGTATAGTTCGGCCGAGTGGTCTTGTTGGGCAGGTTTGACTGTAGATTTGCTTTATAGAATTGTATCATATAGGTCGGATGAGCGGTCTTCTTAGACAGGTTTGACTGTAGATTTGCTTGTGACAGAATTGAGGAGTCCCCTCTTGCGTGTTCGGACCAGGTAGTCTCTTATAGAAATTAGAGTTATGCGACCTCCTACCTCCATGAAATATT
This sequence comes from Branchiostoma floridae, assembly GCF_000003815.2. Taxonomy (NCBI): domain Eukaryota; kingdom Metazoa; phylum Chordata; class Leptocardii; order Amphioxiformes; family Branchiostomatidae; genus Branchiostoma; species Branchiostoma floridae. The sequence goes on from NW_023365716.1 coordinate 399,456, forward strand.
GAGTGTTTTTTGTAGATTTTATGTTTGTTGATGATCACTTGTATTTTCTTATTAATTGATTTTCCAGCACAGACATTATGTAACACGTACCGGGTAAAACCGCAACTGTACTGCTTTGTTGTAATATAAGATACAAGAAATACAATAATGCAATACAAGAAATACAAACGCATCTTCAACACAAGCAATAAGACACAAAATGTCCATCAACCAATACCTACATGTCGGTTAGGGGGGCAAGTTGATGCCAGATATATAATAAACCAAGTACATACCAACACAACATTAGCGTAACGCCGCGCGGAGCACGAAACATCCAACAGCACAAACGAAGTATAACACACCAGGTCTCCGAAGGCACAAGTAAATAAATACAAAGTTAATTATCATATTCAAAATTGTCCGGGGTACCGCAAACAGTTGCACTACCATGCCAACTGATGCAGAAAGAAAAGACATCTGTTCAAGGCTAACACTGGTGAAAAAATAACCTCACTATCTGCCGGGATACCGGATACTGCTCTAAGGAGTCAACTGTTACAGATACCTTAACAGTTGCCATACGACGTCGACATTTTATATAAGGAATTACCAAACACATCAAGATAGTAGATATTTAATAAAACCAAGTACATACCAACACAACTTCAGCGCAACGCAAGGCGGAGCACGAAACATTTTAACAGCACAAACGAAATATAACACCACATGTCCCCAAACGCACAAGTACATAAATACAATTAATTATCATATTCAAAATTGTCCGCCAAACAGTTGCTCTGCGATGCCAACTGTTCCAGAAAGAAAAGACATCTGTTCAAGGCTATCAGTGGGGAAACAAATAATAACCTCACTATCTGCTTCGAGATAAGCTGATTAACAAACAGTGAATGATGCCTGTTCCAAAATATCGCAGATATAGGGGTGATTTCTGATATTATTACATCGATTATGACAACAGATACGGCGAAAAGAAAGGGACGTGCATTATTTCACTACTGACTACAGGCGACGTGCCAAACCTCATACACATGTGGCAAACGGCACATAGATATATAGGTGCGAACACTCAACACACAAACGGTTGAACAAAATTGTTATAACAAGATCCTAATTAATTATGCAATCAAGTCCAATTTGCATAACATATATGTCAATAACCATTCATGATGTACATCTTTGTCTAGGCTACCTGTATGCTAAAAGTGATGCCAATCTGTCTTTCCTTTCTGCAGTTAGCCTCTTTGGAATGTCTTGACAAAACGCCCCTAAAGATCTGATATTACATGTTAGGGAGCTGAAACTTGCTCCACTCTGTCATGACGCTGAATGCTATTTACCACCCAGAAGTCATGACCATTTCATGTCCGGGACAAGAGATATATTGAAAAAAACTGTTATGATAAATTAGTCTCATTAATTATGCAAAGGTACTCCTATTTTGCATGATTGTTATTTTATTTTATATAACATTGTCTAAGAAACCTACATACCAAAATCATGAAAATTCGTTGTTCCCTTCTTTAGTTATCCACTTCATAACTTTTTGACAAAAATGCCCCGGCTATCCAAAAACTAGTCGCTAGGGGGCCCAAACGTATGTCATTTATTCCTGACCACAAAAGCTATCTAATACTCAAAATTCGTGACCATAACTTCTTCAGAGCACAATATAGCAAAACCGGAAGTTGCGCTGCAGTAACAACGAAAGTTGCTAGGAGGCCGAAAATCTAATCAATTCCGGCTTTTATCACACCCCACCAACACACCAAGTATGAAACCAATCCATTTAGCCGTTCTTGAGTTATCTTGTACACGGCCAGACAGACGCTACTTTAAAAATATAACCTCCATGACATTTCATGGAGGTAACAATTATAACTAAAAGCCTTCTTCAGTCAATAATCTCTATAGTCAAATCCTGACATTAGCCCTACAACAACACTTTATTTATTTGTTTATTTATTTATCTATTCAACCAGGGTGATACAATTCTAATTTATGTATTTTTGATGGCTACTTACATGTCTAAACAGTTAGATAGGTATCCTCCTGTCTTGTAAAAAGTACCAAATAGCTGCGACGTACCTGTAGCTATAGTATAGTCGTAGGGATCAAGGGTAAGTCACTGAAGTCCTTTAAGCCATAGGGATATCGTTCACTGCCGAATGTCCAGTGAGAACAGGCGTCACAACTCCGTCTTTCCTTGTACCCAACTAAATCCAGGTCTGCTGACGTCACCTGTGGAAAGTCCCGACCAAAATGGCAGCGGAATGTCCCTACTGATCGAACTGGGAAGTTACCATGGGTAGGGCAGGACAAACTTTACATCTTATAAGTGTTTAAGTCCCACAACAACTACCCAAAATGTACATTTACTGTGTCTTGCAAGAGGCAGGTACTGTAAAATAAGCAGGTTTAGGAGAGAGAAAACCGTAGTCGAACAAACCGTCGTCTCACCTGGTGAGGACGTGTCACCACCAGGTAGCAAAATGGCGCCTGGCCTTATATAGAGATATACGCATGGCCTTATGTCTCACAAGGGATAAAGAGGATTAAGTTAGTTAAGTAAGCAATGAGCTGGAAAGAGCCTTCTCAAGTTCCCGCCATGACAGTGCAGCCTCTTAGCTCCGTGTTACCCTGACGCTCTCAGACTTGTTTGTGTCATGAAATTGCAGATCCTAAGGAAGATGAATGAAAGAATGAATGAATAAGTGAGTGAGTGAGTTAATGAATGAATAAATGAATAAATGAATGAATGAATGAATGAATGAACGGACGAATGGATTAATGAATGAATGAATGAATAGGACCTGTGCCCTTGGAAATGGCACTTGACACGCATTTTTCCCTCGAGTCATTGAGTACTAGCTTCTCTCCCCCGACAGTACCGAATGTAGAACCTTAGGTTTGTGTGGTTATATTGATCAATGTCACATACCACAAACGTGTTTTTGTTCTCGTGATGATGACGTCACACGCTGGAAACTAAGGCGCGTACTTTCCCTGCAGGTAATGGAGCTATTTCTGATCACATTTTCTCAAAGTGTTGCCATTTCCCCAATAGTTTGGGTAACAATCATTCAATGTGTAACATCATGATATTTACTATAGTCTGTTAGTTTAACAGTCTTAACATTGTATTGACACATAAGAAGTTATTAATTAGTTATAAATGTTTCACATTAAAGAATATAATATAATATTTAAGTAGTTCAAGTAATGAATCCGGTGAACCCAGGGCAACGCACTGAGGAAGTACTCCCTATTGTGACTATCCCACCAGCTGGAGGGCTGAATTAACCCCCATAAATACATAAACTAATAAAACCCCCAGACTGTCTACATGCTGGAAACAAAGGCAGGGACAGATTAGCATAAAATACTGGTCAAAAACTCAAATATTTTTCTCTACTGGTTTTCAAAGAAACACTATTAAACCCTACAGAATGATCCAGATGGTCCTGATATTCAACAACAACTTTCAAATTTTGGGAAACCAACCTTGTACTCAAATTGAAACTTTCAACTCAGTTCTGTCAACTTTGTATCAAAGTGTCTTTTTTAAAATCAGAATTCTTAGGGCCTGATGTTACCATCATGGTGATGAAGAGCGGCCCATAGCGATAACTGTAGCAGCATCTCTTCTCCCTAAGTCAGAAACATCAAGCTTAGGCAAGCTTGACTTAACTGACTCAATAGGCGAAGCAGGGGTTACGAGGATGCTCGGGAAATTCCCTACCCCATTTTGGCCGGATTGGTTTGATCCGCTCACATCGCACATGTGGCAGGTTCTTATTTATTGTATCTACAGTAAATGTTCGCAACTTGAAAATGTCATTATAACTGCTTAGGTTTCACATTTGTCTATAAGTATGTCTGATAATGTGTCACCTATTTGGAAGTCTACCAACAGGGAGCTGGAGTCAATGACTTAGTCATGGCATGCCTGGCGATATGCTTGAGTTACCTGAGTGTGTGTTTACCTGTCACCTAGGTGTTTGCCTGTCACCTGTGTGTTTAACTGTCTAAGCTAAGTAACAACGACTGCCTTCAGGCTTGTTTTAATCCGTTGCATAGCAAGGGAACGTGCAGTATTTATCGAGGGGGGTTGGTACACTGACGGTTCTGATGAAAGCAAGGGAACGTGCGGTATTCATCGAGGGAGGGTTGGTACATGGAGGGTCTGGTAAGAAATACCATAGCCATCCTCCCGTCTCAGAAAAAAAACATAACTGGCATTACGTGACATTGTTTGTTTGTTTGTTTGTTTATTTCGATCTCCAATTAGAGTTACAATTATTATCATAACTCTATTCTTCCTGGAGTCGTCCATCAACATTGAGCAGGAACATTGATGAAATTTCATTTTGTTATACGTATTTCCATAACAGCAAGAGTTGGGTGGTTCTTGACAAGTTCACGATTAATGCCATATATTGATTACTTATGATAATGCTGATGATGATGCTTGATTATCCTCTTCACTACAGCAAATCATGTGTTTGCCTCTTACGTGTAAATACTACGACAACTATTTCGTATCATATTTACAATATAGGTAACCGGGTATGGCATGTATTGTGCAGTGCACAGCCATTCTGTCCGTGACTACAGTGTTGTAACCACCACCAAGATTCACAAGTCAAAACTTCCAAAAGATCCACCTTAAATTTACATTTACAGTTATTTTATTGAAATTGGAACAAAGCAATACAGAGGGCATCTCAATAAGCAATACTGATGTTGGCTGTCATCGAACATGCGTAAATTATACAGTAGAACATTTACTTGGAATAAAGCAGTAGTACATAAAATAACAATTATCAAAATGTGAATAAGTAAGTATATGCGGAGGCTGTAACAAATCCCCACTCCGGTGGTCGCTCCCAGAGGTTACCCGAGGACAAAGCTAATGACAAACTTGAACCCCAGCCAAAAACAGCCCGTACCTCTCTCCCGAAAATGACGTTTACTTCCGTTTGAAACAACAACAACCCTTCAGAGGTCAACGTTCTGTCTGACCGACTCCTCCACTACGCTGCCAGCGCGTCGAGTGTACGGTTTGTTTACGGACTCTTTACGTTCGATCCAACGGTAACCATCGTTAGTTAGTAGGTGAGCGGTATGTGTATGTAATAAGATTATGTATTGCTAATAACTGTTGGCTACGAAAACTTGCGATGAAAATGGGATACACACCAGATGCGTGTGCTGATACCAGTGATAGGGGCCGGAGTGGGGATTTCGTACTTCATTCCTTCATGCAGCCTCCGCCTATTCTACGAGCAGAGGTTGGGTCTGGACTGTTGTGGCCGGGATTCTCATTCTCCAAACTGAGGGAGGGGGTTATGGTAGAAGCGGCATGTCGGAATTAGTACGGCTACTAGTACTACCCCCGACACAACATCTGCTTGAAGAATCGCCTCCACTATGGTACAGATCTATCTAATAATCTCGGCTGGCATTTATGACTCAGCGTCGGATTTCCAAGAAGCGCAGATGGAGGAATGATTAGATCTTTGGCTTTTTAAATACCTCCTTAAAACTCTGTGTGAGTGTGTGTGCGTGTGTACATGTGTGTATGTGTGTGTGCATGTGCGTGTCTGTGTGTGTCCCTATTTCCGAATATGTTTAATTGTATTGGTTTTCATGACATCGGTATGTGAATAGGGTTTGGGAAGGCGGCCGGCCGCGGGTCAAGGTCGATTAAAGGCCCAGGCGTGTGACCTTGTTTTTGAACTGTGTTATTTATAGGCACGTAAATACTACACTGCTGGATCGGGGGTGTTTAGGTCAGGTTCAATCTCACATCAGGTCTAGCTTTATGATACGTTTGGATACGTTTAATGATGAACATGAGGGAGGGGAGGTTCATTAACATATGAAAATTAATTCCACGGCAAGTAAGTTGCAAAAACCTGATAACATCAGCACGCACGATTTAAGAAAGCAAGAGCGCATGGTCTGATATATATATATATATATATATATATATATATATATATATATATATATATATAAAGAGAGAGAGAGAGAGAGAGAGAGAGAGAGAGAGAGAGAGAGAGAGAGAGAGATTAGATAGATAGATACAAAACCAGAGCTTCTATATTTTTTTGCCAATAGACTTGTAATTTCTTTGTTTGTTTTTCTTTGTTTAGAGTTTAGAAGACATGGCGTATAGCAACAGAGCCAACCGCTGACTGAGCAGCGATCTCACCACCCTATTGTTTTGCTAGTGACGTGTAATTTGTTTGTTTGTTTGTTTGTTTACAGTGCAGAGGACGTGACGTACGAACCCAAGGCTAAAACACAAGTGACACTTGAGCCGTCCTCGGACTAATATGTAGTACTCTGTCCGGCCTATTGTATTGCGATTGACTTGTAATTTGTTTGTTTTTTTGTTAGTTTAGAGTGCAGAAGACATGGCGTACGAACCGAAGGCTGTCCGCGGACTGGGCTGGGCTATGGTGGCACTGGGCTCCCTCAGCGTCACGCTAGGGATCGCTGTAATTTGTTTGTTTGTTTGTTTGTTTGTTTAGTGTGCAGAAGACATGGCGTACGAACCCAAGGCTGTCCGCGGACTGGGCTGGGCTATGGTGGTCCTGGGGTCACTCAGCGTGACGCTAGGGGTCGCTGCAGACATCAACTTCTCCGCTAGGGGCGTGGGAGCTGTGGGACACTTCATCAGCGCACCTATCTGGAGCGGGCTGCTGGTTGGTTCCGCTCTTAACCTTTGAACTTTAACCTAACCTTTAACCTAAGACCTCTACCTTTCAACTGTATCACCAAAACATGCAGAAGTGACAAACACGTAGAGGTGAGATTCTTGGGAGATTCCGGCAATGCTCTGGCCCAGAGGTAGGCTTGGCACCCCCTAACCTTTAACCTTTAACGCTGAACCTTGACCTTTAAACTTTATCCCCCGAGAACATTCAACAGTGAAAACATTGGGACATTTCATAAATGCCCTTGTCTGGAGGAGACGGCTGATAGGTCCCAAGCCTTTACTTAAGTGCCTACCCTACCTATCCTTTAACATATGAACTTTAACTTTGACCTATAGCGGTCACCTTTTCAAGTGCTTACACTACCTATCCTTCAACATTTGAACTTAAACTTTGAACTATAGCGGTCAACTTTTTAAGTGCTTATACTAGTATCCTTCAACATTTGAACTTTAGCTCTGACCTATAGGCGGTCACCTTTCAAGAATTGAAATAAACTTTATTTTCACCAGTTTACATGGATCTCTGTCGACTGTTGATGTCTTTACAGGTCCTTACGACAGGCATTCTGGGTGTTAACAGCGCAAAGAAACCAACAAATAAGTGCCTGGTGAGTCACATCATTTCTTGCCTGTGACTGTGTGACAATGTGTTTGTAGAAGTGTGTGCGTGTGCGTGTGTGTGAGAGTAATTGTGTCTGTGTTTGTAGCTGTGTGTGTATTTGTATGTGTGTGTGTGTGTGTGTGTGTGTTTGTGTGTGTGTGTGAGGCGGGGGGATTAACGCATTTTCTTAAAATTTGCTTTTTTTACGATATATTTGGAACAGTGAAAAAAAATACAATATAGTCAGAGACAGTTAACGTCTTGTTTTCTGACTGATTTTCCCTCCACCCGTCCACAGATCGTAGCCTCCATGGTTGTGGGTATATTCGTGATCCTGACGTGTGTGTGCTGCATCGCCATAGCGGCAATCGCAATCGTGTGGAACCACTACGTGTACGCCTGCCGTCAACACGACTGGCGAGCCTACTACATTGCACAACAAGACTATAAGAACAACCCGTCCCAATACGAAGAACCAGACTTGTCGTAAGTAAAAAAACAGTGGCTTGTTATGAGCCCATTCACAGTTTAAATGGCAAATGCGCAGTGTGATGCATTGTGGATTAATGTGTCAAAGGTGAATGTCCTTGTAAACAGTTCTTGCTTACTACGCCGCCCAGGAGCGTCAAAAGAACAACCCGTCCACATACCTGAACCAGATATGTGGTAAGTAATAACGTGACTTCGAAATTCCAATAAAAACGCTTACAGACACGTACAAAAACAGCTGATTTTGTACCACTGTAACAGCGACATCTGAGGATGATGATTTGCAGTCACGTAAACCTAGGGCAAATACGGATTATCTTTCTGGCTGTGTACGTAGAACGTTGTTTTCCCGAATAGGTTGAAAATGTCTTTTCACGGTCGAAACTTTCTCCCCAGGAACTTCAAGGCCTACGACTGCAGCGCGTCCGCCATCGGCCTTCACGCCACGAACATCGTCCTGGCCGTGATTGAGATCATCCTCGGGTTCGCGGTGTCCATCATGAGCTGCGTCGGGCTCTGCACTATGCGACGCGATGCGGGACAGGTGGGTACTGCAGACCATTGCCATTGTTACCTAACGTTCCGCCCTTTTGATAAAAAGGAATATGTTTAAGACACTGCATTAACTGTGGAACCTCACAGAGAATTGAAAGTGGCTAGTCGATGGTCCTAGAGACTACGGTAGGCACTAAAAGTCACAAAACATCTCACACACTAAATTTTCGGCCTTACTCAGTTTGAATGTCCCACAAGGTTACTCACACGTGGCCGCAGTTACAAAATTGTAGGTGCATTGAAGGTGTGTTTTTTATTTCGTGGTTTCAACCTCAGAATATGTTGTTGATGTGTACGCTATAATGATTTTTATGATGCACGTGAACGAGGTTTGTATCTGAATCAACATAGCCGACATGACCGTCCTTTGAACAGCGTAACACACGAGCTTCTGTATCTGTATCTGTATAGCAGGTATAACACAAGAGCCTCTGTATCTATACATATGTCTGTTTAGCCAGCTTCTCAGACCTTCGGCGCGGCAGCAGCTGGTTATATTCCACTGCAGCTGAACCAACTGTTTGTGTTTTTGTGTAATTGTTCTGTAGACAGTGATTTACGCTGCAGGCCCGGTACCGGACGGAACGCAGGGAAACATTGTGATCATGCAGGGAAACCCGGGTTTGTACCAAGCGTTGTTATTTGTGTCTTCATGTATTTTGCTTGTGGCGTTGAAAGATAAGCAACCGGCAGCCAGAAAGCTCCAGTATGGGAAATTTGGCGACTTGAGTATGAAGTAGACTCGAACCTAAAGAGCGGAATCTACATTCCGATTGTAATACTTTTACCTGTTCCCATTGGATACAATAGTGTCGATTTTAGACTCGTTATATTAAACTGTTTAGCAAATGTGTCATACATATTATCCGTTTTCGTTACTATAAAACAGTGTTTGATTCGATTCCGTGTCGTCACATTAAATTTCTCTAAATCCAGATAATCCAATACCCAACAATCTTCATCGAGATAATCCAACTGTCGTTAATTCAACCGTCAACAACTAAAAGTTGATCGTTTTCCTCCCTTGCCACAACAGGTGTCCAGGGTAGCCAACCGAAGGTGTCCGTGGCCCAGAATCCGGCCCAGGTGCCACCTGCCTACCAGGTGGATTCAGGTGCAGCGCCAGGTGTGCAGGAAGAGAAGAAGGGCCCGATACCTGCTGATTTCGTGTGAAAAAGAGAACAACACAAAATGGCGTCCACCTGGTCTACATGACGTCATAAAGTACCAGGATCCAGAAATATGGCGGCGCCCTGGCCTATTACATGAGGGTTTTTATATTGATTTTAAACGCGTCAAGACGTCGTTATAAAGGATTGATACAACGCCGGGAACTGATTGGATTCGGTGATCAGAAGAACTCACATTGCTGATAAGGAAGCTACTTTTTAGGCAACTACAACTGTAATGAACTGATATTACCGTCATTGAAATATTACAAAGGAAAGATTGGAGTAGGACACGTTGTACTTGTTGCTTCAAAGAGATAAATGACTCCTAATTGGACAAAGAGTCCCGACGACAATAAAAAAATAGGGATGCAGAGTTTTGATAAGTATAATGTTTATTTGTAAAGTTCCTATATCAAACTCATAACAAAGCTGATGTAGTGCGTATGATAATTATAAATCACGTATATCTTATGTATCCAGTATGAAATATGTATCCAGCTGGAAGTATGTATCGAGGAACTATTTACAGTTAATTTCTGACCACCACCTCTAATAAGTGCTTTGGACCTAAACTCCATACACATAGTTGTATAGTGGTATAGTTGAATACAAGATTGCTCATAAAGAAACGTAATCATGGCTGCGTGCATTCTATCAATGTATTGAAAATAACATACAAAATTGATAAAAAAGCTCATAATGCGCACATTAACATTTTAACAATAAGCCAGAGTGCGTACGCGTATAAGTAATAATCTGATCTGCCGATTGTCTAGTAAAATTGAAAATACCTTTTGTATGCACTACTCACCAAATGTTCTTATAAAATGCATATACACAGGTATATAGAGATACTGGGTTATCTAAGATTCTGTAGTCAGTTTCAGAGTCATGATAATTAACCTGTAAAACCTTTGCACCTTCGCATTACGAGCCAAACGAAGTTGACTCTGTCATAGATGAAAAAGCGTATACTTTAGACAAAAGGAATACGAAATGTAGAGTAACGGAACCCCAGCTCTAAATTGCTGTAGCCCCCCTCCCCACACATTAGTCTTTACCCTGGAAGACTAGCAACAGGCTTGTAACGTATTGATGATAAAAATTGTGTCTTTGCTGCCCTAGCTGGATGATGAAATATAATTTTTACAATGTATAAGCTACACAATCTTATTCTGAAAAACCAGAACACCTTGGATACAACATTCAATATGGCATTAGGAGCTCTCACTGATAGCTACATTCTTTATTTTGCAAAATTTAACATTACCCTGACCGTGAAGGCATAATTGGTGATGTTTGAGGGTCTTGGTTTCTTCATTTCAGTATGGGCCAATAACGAACGGCTAATACAAAATTTCTTCTCACAAAAGTTTTGTAATTGAATCCCGATCTAACTTGCTGTAGCCCCCTCCTCAGACATTTCTTCCTCCACTATGAGGCTTGCAGCAAACTTATCACACAATTTAAGGACTGCGTAGAACTTGACACATGCCCTTTCACCTTTGGCCTCCAGAATGTCCAGCAGCTCGCGCGCTGCATCCTGGGGAGTCCTGGATGTCTTTAAATGCTTATTTCTCTCCAACCGTTCTCTACTTAGGTTGCAGCCATTTACCAAGGTACACACTAGTGGTCGAAAGATTCCGATTTCGATGAATCTGAAAATATATATATATATTATAAGAATATTTGTGTTGTATTTCGCTTCTTGCATCATGCTTTTTCATCATGTGGTCACATCACATTATTTCCAATCGAATGGATGATACATACCTTCCAAAGTTTCTGCAGTGAGCCTGTGCCCAATTTTGATGAGAGCCTTCTTCAGAGCTTGAACATTAGCAGCTTCTCCTTCTCTGTTCCTCCACCGTTCCAGCATCTCTCTGCACCTGCGGTCGCAGTCATGTTCCATTTCTCGTATCACTCGTATCTCGTTTTCCTCGAAGTTCAGCTCCCATGCCAAGTTGTCCCAATCAGCGCTGGTGCCACGTATGACTTTGCCGAAGCACTTTGACATATAACCTAAAACAACAGCAGAAATTTCGCCATATTATAACGTTGTCGGTAATGTAAAAGTGAAAACACTGTTTCCAAGAGGTAAAAACCAATTGACCATGTCGTAATGGCCTGGCAAATGCAAAATTAATGAACTCATATAAATCTTGCATTAGCCTAAGTAAGATACAGTTTCTGTCAAGGGTGTATTGTAAGCGCGAGTTAAGAAGAAATACATGAACTTTACAAACAATGTGAGAAATACATGAAATACATGGACTTTACTAACAAGTAGAGAAGTCTAAGTGTAATATGATGCTTTGTAGATCTATCTGCGATACTAATTGACTAGCGTGCAACCTTGTGTTGACTTGGTTCTGTAGGGATCTTAATATTTTCTTCACTCATTATTATCATATCAATTCAGAGTTTCGTATAAAATGGGGTAAATCCTGATGTAGGTCCAGTGACTTACAAAAGGCAGTGGATGCTGCCTGAAACATTTGAGCGTTTCCAAATTCTATACAGTTGCTTAAAATTTTGCAATGCGCATGGAATTAATGTCTGAGGTCCTCGGTTGTTCGTTGTAGGTTTTTATAAACTCCACACAAAAAAGTTGGAATATTAACTGGTTGATCATATTACTAATGTTTTTGCATCAATTTCAATGTGTTCTATTATATCAATTGAAAGTGTGATTCCCATCCCTATGGTATCAAACGTATTATGATTGTAAACTCATCAAACGAGCACTACGCCTGCTTACATGGGACACCAAAAAGTGCCAAAATTTCCCTGCTTGAATTGGCGCATGTTTTAGTGATTCAACAAATCCTTTCTTTGCGTCACGACGTCAAGTTTGATATACAAAACATACAAGTTTGTTTTAGTACATTTGAGTACAGTATATCTGCCCTTTTGGACAGTTGGATAGCCGTGTAGTTGGTAAGGAGAACCGCACGCTGACACGGCAAGAGTAACTTTCAGCTTTGGTGGTGGAGGCAGCCTCACAGTGTGGGGCGGTATAACCGCCATCGGAAAAACAATATTCGTCATCATTCCAGCTGCGATAAAGGTACATCGTTTTCTATCCGGTCGCAATATCCTACCTCTTCAAAATTGGCCCAAATGTAGCTAGAACTGAAATAGGACAAACATATTATTGCAGCCAACAAGACTTTCACTTTTGTATTCAAGAGAGACACAAAGTTAACTCTTGTGGAAGCATAGAATCATCTACAGCACTCAGAGAAATCACATCAGTGCCTCTTTTCACAATGGACGCTATCACACAACAAATTTTCATTTCCATTTCAATAGTCTTGTCATGTTAACTATCGCCGACTAATTTTGTTGGCGATAGCCAATCAGATCAGCGATAAATCTTTGCTATGGTCTGATTGCTGAACTATAAGGTTCCAATCTCATTTCAAAACTAGAGTTCCACGAACACATATCTTCGCAAAATAAACAATTTTTATGAAGATTGTTGTTTTTGAAATGTTGTTAATTTTGGGAAATAGATATTTAATGAAATGCTTTTGGAATGTGAGTTTTTTGAAATTCATGTGTCTTGTTTTGGAATGCAGTGAATTTATATTGTTTCTGTATTTTTGCCTGCATTTGAAATGCTGGCACAGCTTTTGGTATGTCTGTGTGTGTCTCTCTGTCTGTGTTTTTTTGCATTTTTGTGGTCAGCATAACTTACGTATCTTTGGATGGATTGTAATGATATTTGGTATGTGGTATCTTTTTACTTGGACATGGTATGGTTTTCTTTTTTGTCGGTAGGTTGCAGGAAGGTTGGATTCACATGATATTTTGCATATTATTACTTTTGGTAGAGATGTACATTTTAAATTGTCAATTATAAAAAGTTGGAGTTAATTAGCATGCTTATTTAGGATGATCTTATTTTGATACAATTAATCTTATTGCCGGACTAATTTACAGGTAACATGCTGTAGCTTGTATTTTTCGAGTGCTAACTTTTTATATTAGTGGTTAGAATAGACGTACATTTTATATGTCTAAAGATAAGCTTAGATGTGAGTGTAAGTACATTATAGTGTGCAGCACTGCTTCATTTGGTCTGACTTTGTTTTGTTAAAAAAGAGACAGGCTTTAGCTTTTCCTCACATTTTCCGGGAGGCAGCTAGTGTCACAAATTTAACAGAAATAAGAAACCACACAGTCTCTGATAAGCTAGCATTTGTGGGTTTTCTTCCATCAGGGAAGAATAGACACAGTAAGACTGGCTAATCTATCAACCATAATGTAAACAAACCCATGCCAGCTGCAGGCTTGCACTCCATTTCAAACCTGCAGACTCCCTGGGGTTTCTAAGAGAACCATGGTTGGAAGTTATTCCTAAGACCAAATTTGTCACATTTACCACAAGGAAAACATACATGCAAGCAAGTGTATAATGCAACTGCATAGTTACTTATTCCTGTCTCCCAATCCCATTGTCAGATACCCTGTGCCTATGTAGTCACTGTGTTTCCAGTTTCCAACAGGAAAACAATGCTAATGTTGCTGGGGATTAACCCATGTACCAGTTGTTAATGTACAGGTCAACCGTAACTAATAGCTGTGGCAGAGAGCATTTAATGCTCTTGTAATGCTCGCCAATTGGCAATTGACCTATTGACCTACATCTTTAGACACCAGCTGTGGCGACATGTATGTACCACCCTATATACTTCTGCAGTATACTGCAGTTTATTAAATTTCCCTAAGTAATTATATTAAATAGATAGTGATTTACATCTCATTATGTTTATAATCATCCAAAGTAACTACCTACAAAAAACAAAGAATATCCTACAATCCCCTCTGGAGTTATCCTTCGCAAAAGTTACAAACTATAAGACCCACTGCAGTTCCAAACAAGCTGCTAGGGGGCCCGAAATTACACCATTTACTCCTAGTCCCAACAGCTATCCACCACTTAAAAATCATGAGCCTGGCACTTTTGGAAAATTTAGGCGGAGACTTTGACGTTCACTTGCAGTACCAAAACAAGTCGCCAGTTGGCCCATTATCGAACGTGACATTCCTTTCTGTGTCCTCTACCTATCAACCAAATATCATAGCCATCCATCAAGAACATCTCGTGTTATCTTGCATACAGACAAACGCACTTACATACAAAGCCAGCTACAGCACCATAGGTAAAAGCTAGCTAAACCATTCTCGCACACGACAATCCTTTCCACAACCGCTACACACCTGCCAAAATATCGTGGAAATCGCCCAGCTGCGTTTTGACTTATGCTTCCCGAAAAAAAAACACGAAAACAATAACAACTTCACTACTGTACCGTAGGAAAACGCCAGGTAAACCATTTTCGAACTAGGCATGTCTTTTGACAACCTCTACACACCTGCAAAAAATCAAAAAGTTCCAAGCTCAATTTCTCGAGTTATATGCTGTTGACCAACATACAGACCCAAAACATAATCTTCGCTGGCGAAGATAATTAGGCTGATAAAATCAGGATTTCGGAGGTATATTTTACATCTTTTGTTTCCTACTTTTATAAACTAGCAGCAAAATATTGCAATTAGACAATGCAAACAACATAAACATGGGGTAGTGGGGGGACTTAAATAACTTATTTTCTGTTAAATAGCGCCATATTAAAAAAAGTATAGTAATACTATTGTTTAAATGAATATGTACAATGGGGTTTACGGTTAACAACTGTTTCTTGTTTTTGCTTTGATTTAGTGATTTTACATGTGTTTAGTTATGTATTCGTAGCTGCCATGCTTTCCTTTTGTTGTTGTTTTTGTTTATCAAAAATGAATGATTGAAAAAAGTAATCCGTGTCAATACTAGCCTAAATTAATGATCTGACAATAAGTAAGACATCGTCGTTATCTTGGACGGTCTGCGAAAACCATTGAAACTTTTCCGACATCTTCTTGAGTTGTCAAGTGTCCGACTCTAATAGTAATTACAATCAAAGCGAACTGACCTTCCATGTATCCTAGTTTCAGCCGGAGATCCTTGACCTTCTCCGGGACGTTCCTCTCAGGATGGACGAGGTTCTCGCCCTTTGCTGCCGCCGCCTCCACCTCTGCCCTGCTGTAGGCGTGAGGCTCTCGACTGTGCTCCCGGAGGTCCAGGGCGCTGAGTACCATGTCCCGTGACCTGGCTCCGGGGCTGGTCTCGTGCAGCAGGCGGTACGTCATGTCCTTCAGGAGGTCCATGATGGAGTTGCAGTCCTCCCTGTTGCCATCGTTGCTCCTGACGAAGATGTTGAGCTGCCTCTTGTCCTGTGTGATCTGCAGCAGCGCGTCGGCCTTCTTGTCGGTACATTTGGCGCTGTTTTTCCACAGGAGAGGCCGACTGAGCTTGTCCGGGTGCGCCTGCATCAGCAGCGTCTGCAGCCGCGGGAACAGGTCGCACGAGAAGCTGTCGATCTCCGTGCGGCCTCGGATCTGCAGACCGAAGTAGACAGCCTTGCTGGACACAGGAGACCACGCCGCCTCTTCCATCTCCTGCTGCAGCAGGCTGGGGATGATCAAGGTGACTTCGTCGTACGTGTGGCAGAGCTGGAAGTCCTGCAGGAGTTTGATCAGCAGAGGGATGTCGGCAACGGCACTGAAGACACGGGTGAGCTCCTCAAGGGTGACGTAGTCCTCAGCTGTCCGGGCGATCTTGACAATAGGGAAGTTGTCTGGAGCAAGCAGAGATCCAATAACGGATGTGAACAACCACTGGGGGTCCAGTACTACCAACGAGTCGGCTTGGTGGCGAAGGTAGATGATCTAAATATGATTACAGATTTAAAAAAAAAACAGGACAATTTATTCCTTAAGTTAATTTCCTTATGTATTTCTGAACCTAAAAAGATCCTGTCATTGTTAACTTGAAAGTTCATCTGTGTAATTAGAAGTCATTCTCAACTAGAATTCAGTAAACACATAGGTCAGAGGTCACGGCGTGCCGGTGGTGTGTTTTTTTGGGAGCTCTCGTATCTATTCCCCATTTTTCGCCCATTTTGCCCACATTACCGGGCTATACAAGGCCTGCAACCCGATGATCAACTGGACAGTACAGTAAGAATGCACTAGTTGGCCTCTTTTGGCCCTAGAGCATATATTTTAGTTCCATTTAGCTGTATTTCGCTACACAGACATGATGCGACGCGGCAGCCATCTTGGCTCGCCGCTGCTACTTCTCCCCTGTGCACTATTCCTAGCCGTGTACAGGCATTACATGTGCTCTTAACTAGACATAGAACATGCTAGGAACTTATCTAGTTGTATTGATCCACACGGTAGAATGAATTTATTCCTAGGAAAAAAACAAATCATGCCGCATTCCCCTAGTCTTATGGGGCTGGGTTTATCTACACTGCTACACCCGCTTAGCCCTAAGCTGAGCAGGCGTCACACAGCACCGACTCCCATGGGTTTTGGCGGCTCCACGGGCTTTCTGCTGGCCATCATGATGCTATCAGGCGATGTGCACAGCAACCCTGGGCCGGTCAGATACCCGTGTGGGGGGTGCGGCCGCGCTGTAGCCGTCAACCATAGGGCGCTACAGTGCGACCACTGTGATCAATGGATACATATTAACTGCTGCGGGATGGGTGACAAAATGTACAGATACTATCAGAACTCCTCATGTAGCTGGATATGCAACAACTGTGGCATGCCTAGTTTTACGTCTAGCATGTTTGATCACAATAGCCTGATCCACGATGCAGAGGAGTCATTTTATAGCCCTCTTGCAGAAATGGACAGGGACACTACTAGCACCTCACACTTCTCACCAAATCTGATTTCAGGTCTCAGTCCGGGACACAGATCCTGGTCCTCACTAAACACAACATCCAATCACTCACAGCATACTCTCAGTGACTCCGTCAGCCCACAAGGTGCTTTCAACCCCACCTCTACCTCATCCCCTTGCTTCCCCCTGAAACAACAACAAGGTAAGCAAACCCTATATAATTTTCACATTCTATCATTGAACTGCCGTAGTATTCGAGGATCTGAGAAAAATGCACAATTTAGAACCATGATAGCAATAGAAAACCCAGATATTATCTGCGGCAACGAGTCCCATCTTGACCCAGATATTGCAAATGGAGAAATCTTCCCTGAGGATTACGATATTTACAGGAAAGATAGAGACAGTCAGGGCGGTGGAGTGTTTATCGCCATCAAATCTACACTAGTCTCGACCCCTATCCACGACCCTACAGATACGGAAATAGTTTGGGCTCAAATCCAACAGGCAGGCTACCGGCCTCTATGTGTCGGCTCCGCCTACAGACCCCCCACGTCAGGTCCACAATACATGGATGCTCTCACAACTTCAATATGCAATATCGCATCTAGACCCACTCCCCCTAACATTGCATTGTTTGGTGATTTTAATCTTCCCGACATTAACTGGAACCCCGAGGCAGCCTCAGTTAACCCCTCACCTCAATACGGAAAAACACTAAATGAGAAATTCCTAGAGGTAACAGAGGAAACCCACTTAACCCAAATGGTCCATTCCCCAACAAGGGGTAGAAATATTCTTGACCTAGCACTCCTGTCTAACCCGGACTTAATGGAAGAGGTTAGCGTCATACCGGGCATCAGTGATCATGATGCGGTATCAGTTAAATTGAAAACACACATCAAACTCAACAAGAAGAAACCACGTACCATCAACTTATTCAATAAAGCAGATAAAGAATCTTTGGCCCAAGGAATGAAAGAGCTAGGCAAACAATTTACTAATAGAGACCCCTCCAGCCACACTGTAGAAGAAAATTGGCAGTATTTCTCAAACGGCCTAAAACAACTTATGCTCAAACATGTCCCACAAAAGAAACTCTCAGGTAGGCAGAGCTGTCCATGGGTTACCCCCCAGCTCAAGAAAGCAATAAGGAAGAAGAAAAGATTATATAGGAAAGCTAAGAACACGATGCAGGAATGCGCCTGGGACAAATTCAAAGCACAGCGTAGAGTAGTTAAAAAGAACATCAGGAAGGCACATAATGAATACTTAGAAGAAATCATGAGTGAGGCCCTAGACAATCCAAAGAAGTTTTGGAACTACGTGAAAAGCAGAAAACAAACGGCCACGGGTATTGCAGCCTTAAATGACAAAGATAGACTAGTATCAGATGGGAAGGGAAAGGCAGAAGTCCTTAGCAGCCAGTATAAGTCTGTTTTCACAGAGGAAAATTTAACTAACATTCCCGACCTAAGCCCAAGCCCCTACCCAGATATGCCACAGATAACAGTTACAGTGGAGGGAGTCCAGAAACTACTGGAAGGTATAAACCCAAGTAAGGCATCAGGACCCGATCACATCCCCTGCAGATTACTGAAAGACTATGCCCTAGAAATTAGTCCGATTTTATGTTTCATCTTTAACCAGTCACTGGAGGAGGGACAGGTACCCGAGGATTGGCGGAGCGCGTATGTTCACCCTATTTTTAAGAAGGGGGACATGCAGGAGTGACCCAGCCAACTATAGACCTGTGTCCCTCACCAGTGTCTGTTGCAAATTACTCGAACACATTCAATACTCAGCTACAATGAAGCATCTTGACAACCATAATATTCTACTTCCTACGCAGCATGGCTTTCGAGCAAAACACTCGTGTGAGTCGCAGTTAATCTGTACGCTCCAAGACCTAACCTCATGGTATGATAAAGGATGGCAGGTTGATCTAGCGATATTAGATTTCTCGAAAGCATTCGATAGCGTTCCACACTTCCGTCTACTTAAGAAATTAGAATACTATGGTATAAGGGGCAAGAACTTCATATGGATGAAAAACTGGCTTCTTAACAGACAACAGCAAGTGGTTGTGGATGGGGAGAGATCGACCAGTGCCAAGGTCAAGTCAGGGGTGCCGCAGGGGACAGTACTGGGCCCCCTTCTATTCTTATTATACATCAATGACATCGATAAAAATATCTACTCCCAACTCCGACTTTTTGCTGACGATTGTCTAATCTACCATCCCATACAAACAGAACAGGACCAGCTAGACCTACAAAAAGACCTAGACACACTTACTGAATGGTCCAACACATGGCAACTCAAGTTCAATGTGAAAAAGTGCTGTATTATCCATGTTCACAAATCCAAACGCTCACCACAATTCATGTACACAATGTCTGCAGAACCGCTTGAGGTCAGTGCCCACCACCCCTACCTGGGGATCATCTTATCACAGGACCTCAAGTGGTCAACACACATCAACTCTGTCACAGCCAAGGCCAACAGTACACTGGGATTCCTACGAAGAAACATAAGGGGGGCTACCAAAGAGGTAAGGGCCAAAGCTTACACATCCTTAGTTAGACCCAAACTTGAGTACGCATCCACCATATGGGACCCACAGAAGCGTCAATATGCCAATTCAAATGTACTTATAGATAAAATAGAATCTGTACAAAAACGAGCTGCCAGGTTTGTCTTTAACGACTACAGGAACACCACCAGCGTGTCATACCTGCAGAACAAACTGGGCTGGTCGACCCTGCAAGAAAGGAGGAGTCAGGCTCGCCTGGTGTTGTTCTATAAGGCCTTTCACGGACTGGTATCCATACCCTTACACCATTACATCTCTAGGAATACAAACCCTACCAGAGGACACCCACTACGCTTTAACACACTCTCCTGCAGGACCGAAATTTACAGAAACAGCTACCTCCCAACAACAGTAAGTGCCTGGAATAAGTTACCATCACATATTGTTACGGCTCCAACACTTGCTAGTTTTAAGTTGGGGTTGGTCCAACAAATGGGCCACCCCAACTCCCAGATGTAAATCGGGATTTCCTGCGGCCATGTACATAGTCACACACGTCTTTTTTGTTTTTGGTTTCTGCACGTTGCACTTTATTTTTCCTCACGCCACCGGCCGCACGGACCTGCACCTCACCTGGATGTGATGCTCTAATTAAGGGCTTTGTCCAGTACCCTATTGAGATTGAGATTGAGAACACAACAGCAGTCAATAACATATGTCCAAGCAGGGGTTAAGGAGAGACAGTTTGAAAAAAATCTTAAAACGAAAATGCTCACTTCAGTTCCACACGAGTGGCTTGGTGGCCCATAATTACACCATTTACTCACTGTCCCAATATTTATCAACTAGTAATAAACCATACATGAACCTGGCACTTGCAGAAAAGTGGACCTCCAGCTTTGAAGCTTCACTGCAGTACCGTAAAAAAAAAACTCGCCAATAGGAGGCCCATTATCGAACTTAACCATCATTTTCCACGTTTTCATATTTTCGCCATCAATTCTTATACAAGATGCACAATGATCTTATTGGATATTGTATTGCCATTGACTTGTGGACAATCCTTAAAACTTCTTGTGGTAGATCTTCTTGTGATATGTAACGAATGTTCTACTTATTTTGTAGCTCAAGCGCTATATGCAGCAAACGTATGATTCTTTAAAAGCACTAGTTCCCTTTACAGCTATGGTCCTATTTATAGTTCGTGTCCAGATCGTGAGTGCGAACTAAACAGAGACGGAGAGCGCCATATACAAAAGAGACTGTTCTGTTGCTGACTGTGCCCGATACCAGAAAGCCCCATGTTGTGAGCCAAAAATATATGTTACTCTTTAAACAACTAAAAATAAAAATTAAGTTAACAATTCATTTAATAAAACACACAGTTACCTCTCCTTCATCATGTAGGTACGATGACGCCAGCTCTGCAATACGTTCCTCAATGTAGATACATGCCTGCCTGACAGCAGCTAGGTAGTCCTGCCATCCCATCACCGGGAACGTCTTTCTCTCCTCTCTCCAACCTTCGATGGTCTTCGACAACTGGACACAGACCTTAGGAATCTGTGTTCTTTGCTGTGAACAGTTCAAATTTAATAAGTGTAGATGTGTACATAGTGCGAGATGACAGCAGAGCTTGCAATCCATGAGAGATTGGAATTCCAATCTGTCCGAGGAAAGTCGAAAGTCGAATGTTCTCCATAGAGAGCTTGGACTTGTAGGAGAAGTTAGATTTCTACCGGAACAATTTTCGATTCTGCTAGAAGGCAAGGCTACATTCATCATTAATAACTATTGTAGGTAAATTACTTCTATTTTAGATATATGATGACTAGTCCTATGTTATGCCACTTACTACATTACTATCTTTCGTCGCGGATTGTCCTGGGACAAACTGGAATTCACAAGTCTACATTGTATATATATATTTATATATATATATATATATATATGCCGAAACTAAAGAAAGTTTTCTGTTCAGTACCTTCAGCATGTCGTCTTTAAATGTTCCCAGCACCTCTCGCAGCCGCTGAATCTCAGGAGACCCTGCTTCCAGACAGTTAATCAGGAACACCTCCTGTGACACAATCAGTGACTCCTGGAACAGTTTCCTGTAGTACTCCACTAGAGCCTTGGCCTGGCGCCGACCTACAAGTACTGAAATTGCACTAATAGTATCAAGGTTACAAGATCGTTGAAGACTGGGGTAACTTGACCAAGCAGCAAGAGAATCAAACCTTGTAACACACATCAACATAGGCCCACTCTTAAATCAACTCACCTGCTTTCCGGTCCTGTAGCTTGTCTGCATGACTGGCGATCAGGACAATCCGGGGTTTGTTGGTGGGATCTGCGTTACTGCAGTGGATAAAACTCAGCCAACCATGGACCTGAGAATAAAGAACTTTTTACTTACTTTAAAGGTACTATAGAATTATAGAAAACGATGAAGAGTATCAATTTGTCTCAGAATTTGAAGCAAAGCAGTTTGTCTTAAACAGACATCTCTACCAGTGCTTTAATAATTAAATATTTGTCTCCACTCCCAAATCAGCATTAGTACTAAGACAATGAGCTGTTGTCTTTCATCCAAATTGCAAACATTGTTTAAAGGTTATCCTACCTGCTGTTTCTGTTCGTCCTCCCCATCCGTGATTTTGTAGACGACAGGGAAGATGGCGTTAGTGGTGCGGAGCAGCATGGCGTGTGTGACGTAGAACTGCGCCTGTCCCGCGAAGTCGTGCAGACTGAGTCTCCCGATTCCCGGCACGACTTCAATGGATACATGCACCCCCGGGGTGGGGTTAAAAACGTCTTGTCTTCTGAACTTCCTCCTGATGTTCCAGAGAGCACCCACGATGAAGCCTGTCTGGAAATGTTGGTAGTAATTTCACTGATTTGCGATAGCTTCAGAATCTGAATCATTGAGCACTGTTGAATTCTAGCACTGAATGAATGTGAAATATATCGATACATTTTTTTTGTCAAGATAGTTTATCATAACTTTTGCCCGGTTTAAGTTTTTCATTGGTTGAATTTATTATATGTGGATTTGTACCTTTTTCAGAATCGCTCGCAAAGATGTTTTTCCGACCTGCCCGTCTCCACAGAGAAACAGTTTGACTGTTGTCCCCTCCTCAGACCCCACGGAGGAGACCAGCTCGCTGTACTCCGCCTGCTTCCGTGTTTCAGTCTGGAGGTTCAAGGGTGGGTGAACGGTTAACGTTTTGTCAGGTAATCAGTTGAGATTGTAATTGATTCGATATAACACTTACTTGACAGATAGATAGACAAAGCTGCCTTGAAAACGCTTGCTCTGTTACGAAAATGAACAATACTGTTACGATAAATACTATCTGTCCGTGCGTAGTGTCGCAGTGAGATCCTGCTTGGACGCAACAGGAAATGTATGCCTCATCTACAGATCACAGTGGGATAGTTATGAATAATTGCATAGCCTACCTCCAGCAATAATTGTGTATCACTGCCCAGTCCTGCAGCAACGTCAACCGGGCGCTTGTTTATCTACAATCAAAAACATTCAGACGTGTTTAACCAATCTCCACATTGTCATTGAATCGTCTTGTAAGAAAACGTAAGAGTAGTCAAGTAATTTTTACATATTTGTAACATTTCTATTCCATCCCTTACCATTGGAATGACATCTGTCCTGCCTGGAATGAGGCGAAGCCATGATGGCAAGCTTGCTGTGATGATAATTAAGGCCAAAAGAGTTTATTCACTTTATTAGCATTTAATACATTACGTTCTTACCTTGTTAGTCACATTAAGATCAGCCCTGTTCTTGATGAGCAGCTCCACAACCTTGTCATGACCTCTTTTACACGCTAAATGTAGACATGTGTTTCCGTCCTGTAACACGATCGACGGTTAAAGCAATGGTCACAACAAGGGTCTGATCATGAGCGGGTACCTTGTAATATCACGTGGTCAGACTGTGTGGACCGACCACGAACCCCTCATGTCCTCCTCTACACGCTTGATGCAGAGTTGTCTTCACTTTTTAACACAACAGTTAAAAGCAGTCGACAAGAAATGTCTGATCATGAGCGGATACCTTGCAATATCGAATGATCAGGTTGTGTGGAGCGATCACAAATCACGATGTCTATCGTTTATACGGTCATAACGCCATGAGCATAGTTAATGAAAAGGGAGGTCGTTTATCAATCAATAATGGGTCAATAATGCAGACTTTAATCAATGAAGGCGAAGGATCCGGTTATTATCATAACATATCAGGATTCGGCTGTTATCATAACATAACAGGAGGGTTTTTAAATCATTTGCAACATGAAAATAGTCTTAAAATCTGAAGTTTCTATATTTATCTAAAGACGTGCCTTGCCTCAGCTCACTTTTTGTTACTTCTTGAATAGCTCTATAAACAATAACGTCAATGACCCGTTTTTGACCTGATGTTTGCAGTGACCTAACACCTGCTCAGTGATCTATAACCTCCCAGGGAGCGAAGGCGTTTTGACACCGTAACCGCTTCAGGCGGGTCATTAACCTTTAAATAATTGAAGTAGTCTGCAGTTTTGTTATAGGCCGTTAGTTTACGTTTCTTACCTTGTTAGTCACATTGAGACCAGCTCCGTTCTTGATGAGCAGCTCCACAACCTTGTCATGACCTTCTCTACACGCTACATGCAGACCTGTGAATCCATACTGTAACACAACAGATAAAGCAATGCTTACATCAAAGGTCTTGTCATAAGCGGATACCTTGTAATATCAGACTTTTTGGACAAACCACAAACCCTCATTTTTATAGTTCATATAGCCAGAATCTCATGCCCCTGATGGGTATACAATGATTGATTACGAAACCACAATTTCAATAAGTTATGCAGTCATAAAGTTATATGCTTGGTTGTTAATGATTGCAATGACCCCCCCCCCTGCACGCTTCATGCAAAATTGTGTCTTCGCTCTGTAACACAACAGTTAAAGCATTGCCAACAAGAAATTTCTAATGATGAGCGGATACCTTGTAATATCACATGGTCAGGTTGTGAGGACCGATCACAAACCACAATGTCTATCAGTTATACAGTCATAACGCCATAAGCATGGTTAATGAAGACGGAGGCCGTGTATCAATCAATGATAGGTCAATAATGCAGACTTGAATCATTGAAGGCGAAGAATTCGGTTATTATCATAACATAACAAGGGGTCTACTTTATTAAAATGCGCGTTTAAATAATTTGCAATGAAATGAAAATATTCTAAAAGATGAAGTTTCTATCTTTATCTAAAGACGTGCCTTGCCTCAGCTCATTTGCTTTTGTCTTCTTGAATCAGCTATATAAACAATAACGTCAATGACCCGTTTTTGACTCGGCGTTTGCAGTGACTTCACACCACCTCAGTGATCTATAACCACCCAGGGACCGAAGACGATTTGACACCGTAACCGCTTTAGGCGGGTCATTAACCTTTCATTAATGTAATCAATCTGCAGTGCTGTTGTAGGCCGTTAGTTTACGTTCTTACCCTGTTAGTTACATTGACATCAGCTCCGTTCTTGATGAGCAGCTCCACAACCTTGTCATGACCTTCTCCACACGCCCTATGCAGACCTGTGTATTCATTCTGTAACACAACAGTAAAAGCAATGCTTAAGACAAAGGTCTGGTCATAAGCGGATGCTTTGTACTATCAGACTTTTTGGACCCTCATCATCTTAAACCCTCATTTTTATAGTTCATACAGCCGGAATGTCATAACCCTGATGGGTATAACGTTACAATGATTGATTACGAAACCACAATTTCAAAATGTTATACAGTCATAACGATATATGCTTGGTTGTTAAGAATTGTAATGACCTCCTCCGCACGCTTCATGTAGAAATGTGCCTTCGATTTGTAACACAACAGTTAAAGCATTGCCAACAAGAAATGTCTGATTATGGGCGGATACCTTGCAATATCACATGATCAGGTTGTGTGGATCGATAACAAACCAAAATGTCTATCTGTTATACAGTCATAACGCCATAAACATGGTTAATGAAGACGGGGGCCGTGTATCAATAATGGGACAATAATGCAGACTTAAAGCAATGAGGGCGAAGGATTCGATTATTATCATAACGTGTGGTCCTACTTTATAAAAATGCACTTTTTAAAATTGTTAACAGTGGAATTAAAACATTCGAAAGATGAAGTTTCCATCTTTAGCTAACGATGTGTCTTGGTCTAACTTTATAAAAATGCACTTTTTAAAATTGTTTACAGTGGAATTAAAACATTCGAAAGATGAAGTTTCCATCTTTAGCTAACGATGTGTCTTGGTCTAACTTTATAAAAATGCACTTTTTAAAAATGTTTACAGTGGAATTAAAACATTCGAAAGATGAAGTTTCCATCTTTAGCTAACGATGTGTCTTGCCTCAGCTCACTTCATTGTGTCTTTTTGAATTAGCTTTATAAACAATAACGTTAACGTAAATGACCCTCTTTTCCGACACGACGTTTGCAGTGACCTAACACCTGCTCAGTGATCTATAACCACCCAGGGAGCGAAGGCGTTTTGACAACGTAACCGCTTCAGGCGGGTCATAATCCTTTCATTAATTTAATTAATCTGCAGTTTTGTTATAGGCCGTTAGTTTACGTTCTTACCTTGTCAGTCATATTGACGTCAGCTCCGTTCTTGATGAGCAGCTCAACAACCTTGTCATCACCTCTGTAACACGCTAAATGCAGACCTGTGCTTCCGAGCTGTAACACAACAGTTAAAGCAATGCTTACAGCAACGGTCTGGTCATAAGCGGATACCTTGTAATATTAGACTTTTGGGACCAACCACAAACCCTCATTTGTATAGTTCATACAGCCAGAATGTCATAACCCTGATGGGTAAACAATGATTGATTACGAAACCACAATTTCAATAAATTATACAGTCATAACGATATATGCTTGGTTGTTAATAATTGTAATGACCTCCCCTGCACGCTTCATGCAGTATTGTGTCTTCGCTTTGTAACAAAACAGTTAAAGCATTGTCAACAAGAAATGTCTGATCATGAGCGGATACCTTGTAATATCACATAGTCAGGTTCTGTGGATCGATCACAAACCATAATTTTTATCGGTTATACAGTCATAACGCCATAAGTATGGTTAGTGGAGACGGAGGCCGTGTATCAATCAATAATGGGTCAATAACGCAGACTTGAATCAATGAAGGCGAAGGACTCGGTTATTATCATAACATAACAGGAGGGTCTACTTTATTAAAATGCACGTTTAAATCATTTTTAGTTTGATGAAAACATTCTTAAGAAGACGTTTCTTTATCTAAAGATGTGCCTTGCCTCAGCTCACTTAATTTTTCCTTCTTGAATTAGCTATATAAACAATAACGTCAATGACCCGTTTTTGACTTGACGTTTGCAGTGCCCTAACGCCTGCTCAGTGATCTATAACCACCCAGGGGGCGAAGGAGTTCTGACACCGTAGCCGCTTCAGGCGGGTCTTTAACCTTTAATCAATTTAATAAATCTGCAGTTTTGTTATAGGCCGTTAGTTTACGTTCTTACGTTGTCAGTCACATTGACGTCAGCTCCGTTCTTGATTAGCATCTCAACAGCCTTGTCATGTCCATTGTAACACGCTAAATGCAGACCTGTGTCTCCGTTCTGTAACACAACAGTTAAAGCATTGTCAACAAGAAATGTCTGATCATGAGCAGATACCTTGTAATAATTCATGGTCAGGTTGTGTGGATCGATCACAAACCACAATGTCTGTTGGTTATACAGTCATGACGCCATAAGCATGATTAATGAAGACGGAGACCGTCTATCAATAATAGGTCAATAATGCAGACTTGAATCAATGAAGGCGAAGGTTTCGGTTATTGTCATAACAAGAGGGTCTACTTTACTAAAATGCACGTGTAGATCATTTACAATGAAATGAAGAAGAAAAAATCTTAAGATGAAGTTTCTATCTTTATCTATAGACTTTAATTAGCTATACAAGTAATTTTAACGTCTCATTGAATTAGCTATACAAGTAATTTTAACGAAAATGACCCGTTTTCCCCCCAACGTTTGCAGTGACCTAACACCTGCTCGGTGATCTATACCCAACCAGGGAGCGAAGGCGTTTTGACACCGTAACCGCTTCAGGCGGGTCATTAACCTTTAATTAATTTAATTAATCTTCAGTTTCGTTACAGGCCGTTAATTTACGTTCTTACCTCGTTAATCACATTGAGATCAGCTCCGTTCTTGATGAGCAGTTCAACAACCTTGTCATAACCTCCTCTACACGCTACATACAGACCTGTGAATCCGTCCTTTAACACAACAGTTAAAGCAAAACGTCATCACTGATGAAAAGGGTATGTCTTGTTACTTCGCATGTTCAGACTTTGTGAACCAACCACAAACCTCCACTTTTAATGGTTAAAGAGCGATAATCATAAACATTGTTGAAGGAGACAATGTATCAAATATGAAAGCAAAGAATTCAGTTATTACCATAACTTAAAAGGTGGTTCCGTTTAGTTTAAATTCACCTTCATCTAATTTCTTTTTGCATATTCAGTTGATTGTTACATAACAAGGGGTTCTATTGCGTTAAAGTGTAACTTACTTTGACCTGTTTACAGTGCAATGAAAATATAAGTAAGATAAACTTCCAATCTTTTCTTACAGACGTGAGTGTGCCAGCTCACTTTACGTTGTCCAAAAGAATTAACTGTATGATAATAACGTTAATTACCCATTTTTCCCTCGGTGTTTGCAGTGACCTAACGCCTGGTCAGTGATCTATAACCATCGAGTGAGCGAAGGCGTTTTGTCTCTGTATACACCTAAAGGCCGGGCATTAACCTTTAATTAATCTACACTTTGTTATCGACTGTCAGTTTACGATCTCACTTTGTTAGTCACATTGAGATCAGCTCCGTTCTTGATGAGCAGCGCCACAACCTTGTCATGGTCTTTTTTACATGCCTCATACAGTCCTGTGTCTCCGTACTGTAACACAACAGTTAAAGCAATGGTCAGCACAAAGGACTGATCAAAAGCGTATGTCTTGTTATATCACATGGTAAGACTTTGTGAACCAATCACAAACCTCCATCTTTAATAGTTAAACAAAATTAATGACAAGCATTGTTCACGGAGAAGAAAGTCATCATCATCATCATACCTGGATCATGTACTGTCTAACCTTCATAATCGTACTGACTGCGTTTGTGACAAAAATCCCCATAATATGAGTCAAGAACTAAATTCATTATAGCTACACTCTAAAGTAAAAAAAAAAACACACAAACGGACAACGTACAGAGGTGCTAAACACTTTAACTCACTACCTGCTGACATTAAACAAGTTCCAACCCTGAAGCTATTTAAATCAGCTCTGAAGCAGCATGCACTTTCTTAGTAGTGACCTCTGACCTCCTGCCAAATGATCTGTTGTTTCTATTATTTAACCTGGATCGGAAATGGTTTTGATTTATGGATTATGATTTAGATTTGTCTGCCTTCTTTCATGTTTTATTTGTACTTATATGTTCCGTTGTGTATACTTATATATTTCCTTGTATTTGTACCTGGGCCCCGTTGACAAACGGTTTGTCAAAACTGAATCGGGCTACACAGGGGTCCGAAAATTTCAATAAACGATAAAACAATAAATACGTTACTAATATCTGAAGCAACACTTCAGTTGAGCCCTGATAGACTTCAGGCTGGTTCAGACATTTCACGATGATTTTTGTGAGCTGTTTGCGTTGCATAACATGACGCTTTAAGTAAAATGAACCTTCATGATTGGAACCACTGGGCACCCCAAAACTCTGGCATTTAAAACATTTTCTGAGGATTGTCTTGAACTCTGCATATGGTATTTCCGGTGCTGCATTGTTAGATCTCTCTGTGTTCACTATTTTGTTTAAATGTAGATATCTTGGGTGGCTGTGTGGAATGATAAAGGTTGACGTTACGCATATAAAACAGAGTTCTCCACGAAGCGTACGTGTATTTAGAATCAATGTCGAGCGAAAATCTCTGAGTATCTCGGTGGTACTCACATAATCCTTTGTATTGACGTCCAGTCCTTCCTCCAGCCACCTCCGGACTTTCTCTACATCTCCATCCTGGGCAGCCTGGAGGAAGTCACGCCGGTTCATGGTCGCCTGGCTATAGCCTAGTTCATAGGAAATATAAACACGACTTAAGAAAATGTTCAGATGAAAAGAATAACTTTGAATGAATCACCTTAACGATGAAATCATTGCTCTGTATATACTGCTGGAGTAGAAAATAAATTAAGGAACATCTAAAGCGCTGTGATACTCAATTAAGTGAAGGCAGTTAAAATATATGCTGATATTACCATTCAATATAAATAGATTACTTTTTGAACCACCCTCGTAGTCTTTTGTTGTAGGCAAGAGTGAATTTTATGATATACAAATAAGACGCTCGGTCGTTCATTCGGTGGTTGTGAGGAATCGACCATGAATTATGGCACCATACGCGGATCATTAACCCCATCCTATAAAACAAGGGGCAATTGTCCTAGTGGTCTTATTACCGGTTCGCGATACGCGACGTCTAGCTATTTACGATTGTAAGGCTTTAGATGGGCGCCGCCATGTTGGGATTTTGACATTTTCCGACCGCCAAAGCAGATTATCAACTAGTTAGGCAAAGCAGTACACCTTCTGGGTGTCAACCTCTGCCCGTTTGGCGCTGTAGTACTATCAAAGATTACTAGTCGGCGCTTCAGTACCGCCTAAACCTCCTGACACAAATAGTACTATAAAACAACATGCAGTGTTCATTCCTACAAATTTTGTCACTTAAGTCCATTTTTCCCGGACATAGATTACGTCCAAATGTAAATCTGTCCATAGTTGGTAGCAAGTACCGATTTCTATACTTGAAATGAAATTTCGTACTTCTTGGAAATCAACTGCTCAGTTTACTGAAACCACCATGAAGCTCCATAGATACATAAAACAGGTTGGTATGTACATAGTCCTGGTAGAATCAAAATATCATGCCATGTCCTCTTATCGCAATGCCGCAAGTGTAAGTGTTAGTATTATGTTCATACGTGGTTATGAACTGCATCCAGTCCACCTAAGCAGACACCCAAATGTTCACCTCAGAGTTTGTTTGAGCTCCTTCCAGTTGACCACCCTGACCAGGTAAACATGCCCTTTAGACAGGAAGACCGTCTGCCCAGCTCCCTGGCCGCCCTCCTGCGACAGATTCGATGTGAAAAAAAAATGTAAAAAGAAAACTACAAGAAGGTTCTGAAGTTAAACAATGTCTGAAGGCGTTGTCCCTACGTGAGTTTGCACCCGTCAGGCAAGTTCTGACGTCATTACAGTCAGGTGGGGATCGGAGAGCGATCTTGGCTGTCAGCTTGCGAGTGGATCTATGGCGATTTTAGAATAGCTGTACAAGCTGATTTTACAAGTTTATATTGTCAGTTAAGCTGAAATGACTTTGTAACAATCTAAAGTGTACACAAATCG